>NC_056729.1:1485354343-1485636843 GCF_019279795.1 Protopterus annectens
AAATCTCCAGACTCTGGATCCAAGACAGTTTTGTTTTGTGAAGGGTAGATTATGCCTTCTCAACCTGGTAGACTTCTTTGTGTTAGTCACCATTGCTGTGGCTGAAGGCAAGGTGTTTCATATAGCCTGCATGGATCTGGCTAAGGCCTTTGATACATTTCCCCACTCGGGAATCATGGAAAAACTCGCTAAGCTAGGCATAAACCCCTATATCACTAGGTGGGTTGCAACCTGGCTCACAGATAGAACCCACACTGCGAAAGTAGCTGACCCCATGTCAGACTGCTGACTAGTCACGAGTGGAGTGCCACAGGGTTCGATCCTGGGTCCTCACATGTTTGACATCTATGTCTCTGAAGTCCAGGGCAACACGAAGGGACTCTGGCTGACAAGGTTTGCAGACAAATGCACGTTGGGAGCTATTATTAACTCCACAAGTGATATTGGCATCCTACAGAAGGCCACACTGATTCCAATGACTGGTGTCAGAAACACGGCCTTAAGCTCATGGACAAAAAAATGTGTCACGGTTCCCATGACTTACCACATCAATGGTAGTCCCCTGAATACAGAAGGCATTATAAGAGATCTCTGAACACAGGTTGACAGCAACCTCACCCTTGACCACCACATTGCCACTGTGGTCAGAAAGTCTTTCTATGTGGCACATTGCATTACCAAGGGTTTTGCATCCAGGAAGACAGAGGTAATGCTCTCTGTCTACTGTTTCCTCATTAGATCACTCATCAGGTATTCTGGCTCATTTGCCGTATACCCCAGTAGACACCTCCAACAGCTGGAGAGGCCACAGAAGCACCTCACAAACAGGATCCTAGGCCTTAAACACTTGTCCTATATGGACAGACACTAAAAACTCCAACTATTCTCTGTCTAATATTGACTACATAGAGGTGATCTCTGCTTGACTTACAAAGCTATGTCTGACACAGCTCTGTTAGAAATGCTACAGCTAGAGAAATCCCAATCCCTCTGCACCACACACTCCACAGACCTCAACCTCATTACCACAATCAACACAACATGTTGGAAGGACAAGTTCATAACCCAGAGAAAGTTCATGCTATGAAATACACTTACCATACATTTCATGCATAGCACCTCACTGGCCTGCTTCAAGAGAAATCTTGATGAGTGGATGGGAAGTAGAAAATCCACCCCGGGGATCACTCCAGTGACTCTACTCAACAGAGGCACTGTGAGCTAAGGTCGGGAGGCACGATGGTAGGGTAATCCTATGGGCTAGGCTTCTAAAGGCTCCAGGCCTTATAGATAGATAGATAGATAGATAGATAGATAGATAGATAGATAGATAGATAGATAGATAGATATGTAGATATATATAGATATATACATATATGTGCTCAGAACATGTAGTGGAATTGTAACTCAGAATCATACTTCTCAGACTCTTAGTGCAACAAATCTGTCCAAAGGCTGTCAGAATGGGGGGACAATGGGCCCAAACTCGGGACCTTTTTTAAATATTGCCCTTATAAATGTAGAAACTTGCCAGAGTAACACAGTTTGTTTCAGCATACATATTCTGATGGCTGTGATTTCTGAAAATGAAATGTATGTCATCATTTACTGACAAAATCCCCATATCATCACTGTGATTTACCAGAGAAATGAGACTAATCTGTAAAAAAAGACCTGAAATATGAGCAATAAACCTGGACATCCTGAAAATATCCAGCCAGTTGACAGGTATGCTCAGAACACCTTACTGCAATGACTCTGGAATAAGGCTGACAAAGTGTTGGGTAGAAGCCATGAAAATGGTGACATATCTGAAATAGAGGCATAGTTTAGATAAGCTGACAAAGCTGCTGCAGCATCACCCTCCTGTCTGCTGTAACATATATTCAATGAACTAGCACAAGTAATTGAAATAGCAAATCTGCTATGGGGAATTACACATGTATTTGCAAATATATCAGGCACGACAGGGATGTAACAGCACTGAAAAACAGACAGCAGTGTGAAACTACATACCCACAACCAGTTTCACCACAGTCACAGTCACATACCGGTACGTCAAGTAAACAGTAGAGTATACGGACTGTGTGAACCAATACATTATTCTTTGCAAGTCACACACTACCCCTACACATACTGGCCCAATTCACAGTGTAGTCTGAATCCTGACCATGGTACAGGACATGACTCAGTCTTCCCCTACAAACACATACATCCAAAAGACCAGCAGAAACTGGAGCAGTACGCACAGTCCGATATAAAGGGAGCCATAACACTTACATCTACTCCCCTCCATACACAGGCCAAATAACATGTACATATGACATGTCTACACAGTCCTGACAGTCTGTCAACAATGGCCAGAAATGCACAGACCTCTCACATGTACAGTTCACTTCAGAATGTACAGGCACAGGACTCATATTTATGGCCACTTCCCTGTAACATGTCTGTGGGTCTACTACATCACTGGTATGGTAGTGGGAAAGAAGGCAAGAAATAATGATACTAAATACTTCTGAGCATCATAGTGCATGACATCTGGACAAAACCTGACATCATTAGAGGACAGAGGTACAAACACAGGTATAGACTGGACATATTGCTGTCATAAATTGAGACAGTTGTGATGTAACAGGGTTTATTGTAATATATCCTTTATGAGGAATATGAAGTCAGTAATATCAATGGATGTTAGTATTTACTGACACAATCCCCAGAGTCCCCAACTGATTTTCCAAGGACAACAACTGTCTGGGGAACAGACAAAACATAACAGGCAAACATATGGCCAGTTTGTGGACAGCATGCCACTGGAGAGTTATGTCAGAGACATATCACTGTCAGACGTGAAGTCACTCAGTAAATGCATGCCCACACAAACCCTGTCAATCTATCAACCCACCATGTGTATAACAGCACTGATGACATAGAATCTGTTCACAATTCCAGAGATATGTATCCCATGTTGCTGGACTGTCTCCAGATGTCCTGTCCTGTGAAGTATTCCCACCTAATGTCTATGAATCTGTATCCCACCACCTCTGTAATGTCCCTGACACAGGTCTGTAATGCCCTCTCAAAGGCAACACAAGGAGGTCTCCATAGTCCTCATACCCTTTCTGGCTGTATCCTACATGAACACAGGCATGGCTTTTCAGAGCCATTCAGCAGTGTAGCCTACCACAGCCTGAACAACCGTGTCATCCCATCTGCACAGAGGACAGACAAAGTAGATAGCAAACAGAGTATGCATTAAGATGAATGCTCTAAAGGATAGATTCAATACCCTATCATTCTTAAAAACACTGTCTAGAATTTTCCATCTGAGTAAAAATGTAATAATTTGTTTGTGTATCTGCTTTTGTGTTTGTTTACATCTGTGTAAAGATCATTTTATTTGTATTTTATTTTGTGTTTTAAACTGCAAAAATGTAACAGTTTGTTGAATGTTTTTTAGAGCTTTTCTCCCCGGGCCTCCGCTGAAAATGGACATGTATCCAGTGAGACTATCCCGGTAAACAAATGTAAAATAAAGAAATAAATAAATAAAATAGAAGTCCGAAACTGAAATGTATGCCATTACTACATGACAGCAGTCCTCAATGGCATGGCCAAAAAACAGAGTACTCTACAGTTAATATAATAATATCATATTAATATCCAATAGGAGATACATCAAAACATACAGCTCAAACCCCAAGAACAAGATAGTATATTACTCAGATTCCCATCTTTGCATGCAGGGGTGTATGGTTCGAATACAGAATTTCACATGGAAAAGCAGTGTTAAAAGTACTAATTCAGTAATACAATATGTGTTAAATTCTTTTTTGCAACTAGTGTACTGTAGCTGGAGTAATGTGTAAGTGTGAGTGCATATAACATGTGATACTACCCATACAGTATAGTCACACCCCTTGCTACTGTAATGACAGCACATAGAATCATGTTCTGTAAAGTAAATCAAATACACTTATTAAATGATGTCATTACTCTGCTATTTTATAAGACTTGAATGTGTGCAATGGTTACCAGGCCTGAGCTATGGTTAGCAGGTTTAAGCATTGCTCAAACATAAATGCAGTTAGCTCAGCTAAGCGGATTTGCACACTAGTAAGCATCATTATGTGAAGCCCACACAGGTTAAGCGCCTATCGGTTTAACTGTATGTTAGCACCACTTACCATCATGCAAACCCACTTACAACTGCTTAAAATTGCTTAAATCACTCTGTTTCCATCAGCCTCTGTTCTACCCAGTAACAAAATAAACAGCCTTTCCAGGTCTTGAACCCAGGACCCTGTACACCACAGCAACAGCAATTTACCACTAAGCCATCTGAGCTACAAAAATGCCTGATGCTTTTTCAAACATAACTACATAACCTGCACGGATGGCAAGTGCAAGGCTCCAAACCAAAAATCAAAGTCCAAACCAAAAATGAGCCAGCACATGCACAGTGGGTCACAATCTTTTTAATGTAAAAATAGAAAATCCATTCACATGAATCAAACCGGTTTTGGCTAATGCCGTCTTCAGTGATATAAACAACAGTATAAAGTTGCTAAAGAACATGTAGGTTTAAATACAGTGACATCTTGTGTGTGACTATATGACTGGATGGAAATAAATTCAAAATGTTCATTTAGTCCTGGTGGGATCACCCCCCCCCCCCCCAATTTGACTATCCACTTTTTTTCTTTGTTATTGAGTATTTCATGTAAAGTGGCTTTATCATTCCTTCTATACCTGATACAGTCAATAACAGTAAATCCAAAGATCCCAGTCGCATGTTTTGAAATGTGTTTGTCTAAAGCACTAGATTGCTTTTTATTTTGAATATCTCTCAGATGTTCCCCTATTCTGAACTATAAAGGTTGTGAGGTCTGACCCACATAAAATGCCATACACGTACATTTAGCTAAATAGATGACCAACTGATATTACAGTTGGCAAAAAATGAAATGTCATAAACATTGGGTGAATTATGGCTACTAAAGCTGTCTGACTTGAATATTCTAGGACAATATGTGCAGTGTCCACATGGAGTGCATCCCATCAATTTGTGTCCTGTGATTGTTCTTTGAGTTAAAGACTGATCAACCTCATTCCATTTTTTATAATGACTGAACAATGAGTCCAGAGAACGGCCCTTACGGAAAGACAAAGAGCAGTTGTCATTCAGATGTTCTCTAAGTTTGATATCTGACTGTAAAACATTCCAAAGTTTACCCACAATGTCCATAAAGATCCTGGTGTTTCTGCCATATGTTGTCACAAGCTTCAATTCTTGTCTATTTTTCCTTAACTGTTGCTGATATGAGAGCAATTGCGTCCTATCCTGTTGATTGGCAAAACAGCTGGCTCTGCAAATATCACCTGCTCTATATCCCCTGTTTTTGAATCTGGTAACCAGGTCCTGTCTATACTGGCTATACATGGAGGAGGTGGAACAGATTATTTTAATCCTAAGAAATTGTGACTTAGGAATATTACTGATGACATGTTGTGGGCGGAAGCTAGTGGAATGTAAAAGTGTATTAAATTGTGAAAGTTTTCTGAAAACCTCAATTTCCAATGTGTCTGTACTGGTTCTTCTGATCAATACATCCAGGAAAGTTATTTCCTGTTTGTGAAAAGGTATCTTGAATTCAATAACCCACTTGTTTCCATTGAGGTATTCCACAAATTCTAATAAGAATGTCACATCAGCCTTCCACACCAACCAAACAGTCATCAAGATATCTGCGCCAAATATCAATTTCATTTAAAAAAATATTATGACTGTTGTCATAAATTAAATGCTGATCCATGTAAGCCATGAATAGATCCGCATAGATGGGGGCAAATGATGCCCCCATTGCAGTCCCCTGAACCTGCCAGATACATTGCTATTGATAATAGAACACATTGTGTGTAAGTACCATCTCTGCCATGCACAACACAAGAAGAGTATTAAAACCTGGTTGGTAAAGATTGGCTCTGTATAGCCAATATTACAAAGCAGTAAGGCCTGCCCAATGCGGAATGCTAGTATATAGAGAGGTGACATCCAAAGTACACAGAAGCTAGTCGACTTCCAATTGCATCTCAGAAATGATGGCTAGAAACTGGGTAGTATCCTGAATCCTGGCACGAACCAATCCAAGTAAAGGTTTAAGATGTATAGTAAGATACTCTGAAAGCGGCTCCATTAATGAACTTCTGCCAGATACAATTGGTCGGCCAGGTGGTTTATCTGAATCTTTATGGATCTTAGGTAATAAATATAAATATTGTTGTTTGGGATAATCTACTTTTAGTTGGTAACCGATGTCCACAGAGATGATACCTTCCTCAACAACCGAATCCGGAAAATGATCAATATCATGTTCAAATTTTGATGTTGGGTCAAGGGGCTTAATCATGTAGTGTCTAGTATCAGATATCTGCCTCTGTGCTTCAGCATGGTATTGCTCCCAATCTTGAATGACAACCATCCCTCCCTTATCTGCTGGTAAAGTCACTATGTTCTTATTCAATCTAAGTTTGTCAATGTACAACTGTTCTTCCCTGTTGATGTTATCTTTCATAATGTTATATTTACGAAAGTTTAAATGTAAATCTTTGAGTACATTATTTTGGAAGGCTAAAACAGTAGGTGACATAGGTGGTTTGAAAGTTGATGGTCTAAATTTAAAAGGTCTGAGGTCAATGTTGTCATCACCGGTCTCCTCTGAATCCTGAAAATATAATTTTAAATTCAAAATACAGCAAAAATGAGTCAGATCCTGTACAAAGAACTGTTCTGGTACACAGAAACATGGTACAAAACTGAGACCTTTATTAAGAATTTTGATATCTAATTCTGTAAGTGTCAAAGAAGAAATGTTATGTACATTGTCATAAAAAGTGTCTAAATCTTGGTCATGATATCAAAAATTCCCCTGAGATCTGGTGTTACCTTTGTTTTTGTGTTTCTTCCCCCCTCTTTTTCTTGATTTGGGCCTAAAGGATACCCAGCTTCCAAATTGTTCCCAATATTGTTCCTCTTGGGGACTGGAGACGTACTCATGTGGCTATCTTGCCAATCTGTATTGGAGGCCGAATCCTCCCCAGAGGTAACTGACTCTCTATTCTGCTTTTTCAATATAGACTTGGTCCTGGCTGGCTTAGGCCCTTTAGGAGTCTGATTGGGGGTCAGAAATTTGACCTTTTGGCGAATTTCAAAGGGTTTCCCTCTATCGTAGTCCCCCACATCTCTACTGAACTTTTTGATTTTTTTGTCTTTCAGAATTTTTTCAAATTCTGAAAGGTCCTGATTAAGTTCGTTAATGCAAGAATTATAACATGACAAAGTCATGTACTTCTGAAACCCCTCACTTATGGTGAGTACCTCTTTGGTTTGTTGTTCTATCATTCTTTCAAAACGGGCTGCCAATACATTCACAAAGCCCATAGAGGCTTGTTGTTGCACTTCTAACCATTGATCTAACAATAGTTGATCCGGTTGTGATACCATCAGTCATAACCTGTTCCTGAGCCCTCTTGGTACAATGTTCTTCTGTTGATAATCCCTAAATAATCTGAGATGCCATACATTACTTCTCAATTGTTTCATTTCTCTAGTATGCTTGATAAAAGCTGATTTGCACTCCTGACCTGGATCCTGGATTCCAGAATCACTGTTGCCATCAGTTGATCCCAACCCAAAAACTCCGAGAGCCTCAGAAAATGAGGAGAGACCTCTAATGATAGACAACAAATCCATAGTTGGCTAATGTGACTACAAAATATATAATCCAATTAATAATAAAAAAATTATATAATGCTCAAATTGTCCAGGCACAAATTGCTGAACTTATATAAGGTGTGAAGAAAGAATTTTTTGTATAAGGTGTGAAGAAAAATTTTTATAGCACCTGATTTCTCCTTGTCACCACAATTTTACCAAACCGGGTATTCACCCCATTAGAAATTGGTCATAGCACAACCAGGATTTTCATATTTTGTGGAATTTTTCATCTGTGCTTGTTATTATAAGCATCACTTATTAGGATCTATAGGTTGCAAAAATGGGAATTCACCCCAAGCCACAATTGCCAAAGGGACGTTATAAATAGCCAAACCCACCTGTGAAAACACCAAACGGTGAGTAATGTGCTATGTGTCCCTAAGATCAAAAATGTGGCATTATCAACCAACACACCCTAAGCACAGCCAAGGACCAAAATATCAAGAATATTATGTATGGAATCACCTTAGCCAAGATAGGATAAGTGTCATGAAATACCAAAAAGAAAAAACTATATGCATTTTGGTCAACAATGGGTCCAGTATCCAAATACAATTGGTCAGTGCACAATGATCCTCAACCTGTCAAGTCACTCTCAACTGTAGAGAGACCCCAACCAATTAAGTGCCTGATGCAATATCAGTGTATTTTTACATCAATGATGGTCTCCACCAAAATACATGAAAATGGCTTCATGTCATTATGTCACCTATAATTTATGAATAGATACCAAATAACCAAACTGTATCACACCAAATATAGGAGTTCACTTAATAAACTGCCCAGTTATCTTTGTTTCCTGTTGCCCAAGTCTATGGATCCTAATAAGCAATGCTTATAATAACAAGCACAGATGAAAAATTCCACAAAATATGAAAATCCTGGTTGTGCTAGTACTTGAAACTGGTTGCAATGTGTTAGCCTAGCCAATTACCAAGACTAAATGTCCAGTAGGCAATCCTTTGTAAAAAATATATACAGCAACACAAAAAAACATTACACATTTCCAATATAGAAGGACCACCCTTGATGGGGTTTCCTTCACCATTTATCTCTTTATCAGAAGGAACTTTGTACTAAACAAATACGGCTTGGGGTGGTTCTTCTATATTGGAAATGTGTAATGTTTTTCATGTTGCCGTATATATTTTTTACAAAGGATTGCCTATTGGACATTTTGTCTTGGTAAATGGCTAGGCTTCTAACACATTGCAACCAGTTTCAAGTACTAGCACAACCAGGATTTTCATATTTTGTGGAATTTTTTCATCAGTGCTTGTTATTATAAGCATCGCTTATTAGGATCTATAGACTTGGGCAGCATGAAGCAAAGATAACCGGGCAGTTTATTAAGTGAACTCCCATATTTGGTGTGATACAGTTTGGTTATTTATCTATTCATAAATTATAGGCAACATAATCACATGAAGCCATTTTCATGTATTTTGGCGGAGACCATCATTGATGTAAAAATACATTGATATTGCATCAGGCACTTAATTGATTGGGTTCTCTCAACAGCTGAGAGTGATTTAACAGGTTCAGGATCATTGTGCACTGACCAATTGTATTTGGTACCAGACCCATTGTTGACCAAAATACATATAGTTTTTTTTCTTTTTGGCATTTCTTGACACTTATTCTATCTTGGCTAAGGTGATTAGATACATAATATTCTTGATATTTTGGTCCTTGGGGAGGTACATTATTGGCTGTGCTTAGGGTGTGTTGGTTGATAATGCCACATTTTGGATCTTAGGGACATATAGCACATTACTCACCATTTGGTGTTTTCACAGGTGGATTTGGCTATTTATAGCATCCCTTTGGCAATTGTGGATTGGGGGAATACCCATTTTTGCAACCTATGTCATCCAGTTTCTACTGGGGTGAATACCTGGTTTGGTAAAATTGTGGTGACAAGGAGAAATCAAGTGCTATAAAACTTTTTCTTCACACCTTATACAAAAAATTCTTTCTTCACACCTTATATAAGTACAGCAATTTGTGCCTGGACAATTTGAACATTATATAATTTCTTTATTATTAATTCGATTATATATTTTCTAGTCAACACTAGCCAACTACGGATTTGTTGTCTATTATTAGAGGTCTCTCTTCGGATTCTGAGGATCTCGGAGTTTTTGTGTTGGGATCAACTGACGGCAACAATGATTCTGGAATCCAGGATCCTGGTCAGGAGTGCAAATCAGCTTTTATCAAACTTTCTAGAGAAATGAAACAAATGAGAAGTAATGTATGGCATCACAGATTATTTAGGACTTAGCAACAGAAGAACATTGTACTAAGAGGGCTCAGGATCAGGTCACAACTGATTGTATCACAACCGGATCAACTATTGTTACATCAATGGTTAGAAGTGCAACAACAAGCCTCTATGTACTTTGTGAATGTATTGGCAGACCATTATGAAAGAATGATAGAACAACAAACCAAAGAGGTACTCACCATAACTGAGGGGTTTCAGAAGTACATGAATTTGTCATGTTATAATTCTTGCATTAACAAACTTAATCAGGACCTTTCAGAATTTGAAAAAATTCTGAAAGACAAAAAAGTCAAAAAGTTTAGTAGAGATGTAGGGGACTACGATAGAGGGAAACCCTTTGAAATTCACCAGAAGGTCAAATTTCTGACCCCCAATCAGACTCCTAAAGGGCATAGGCCAGCCAGGACCAAGTCTATATTGAAAAAGCAGAATAGAGAATCAGTTACCTCTGGGGAGGATTTGTCCTCCAATACAGATTTGGAAGATAGCCACGAGTACGTTTCCAGTCCCCAGGAGGAACAATATTGGGAACAATTTGGAAGCGGAGTGTCCTTTAGGCCCAAATCAAGAAAAAGAGGAGGGAGGAAACACAAAAACAAAGGTAACACCAGAACTCAGGGGAATTTTGGATATCATCACCAAGATTTAGACATGTTTTATGACAATGTACATAACATTTCTTCATTGACACTTACAGAATTAGATATCAAAGTTCTTAATAAAGCTCTCAGTTTTGTACCGGGTTTCTGTGTATCAGAACAGTTCTTTGTACAGGATCGGACTCATTTTTGGTGTATTTTGAACTTAAAATTATATTTTCAGGATTCAGAGGAGACCAGTGATGACAATATTGACCTCAGATCTTTGAAATTTAGACCATCAACTTTCAAACCACCTATGTCACCTCCTGTTTTAGCCTTCCAAAATAATGTATTCAAAGATTTACGTTTAAACTTTCATAAATATAGCATTATGAAAGATAACATCAGCAGGGAGGAACGGTTGCACATTGACAAACTTAGATTGACTAAGAACATAGTGATTTTACCAGCGGATAAGGGAAGGGCGGTTGTTATTCAAGAATGGGAGCAATACCATGCCGAAGCACAGAGGCAGATATTTGATACTAGACACTACATGATTATGCCCCTTGACCCAACATCAACATTTAAACATGATATTGATCAGTTTCTGGATTCAGCTGTTGAGGAAGGTATCATCTCTGTGGACATCGGTTACAAACTAAAAGTAGATTATCCCAAACAACAATATTTATATTTATTACCTAAGATCCATAAAGAACCCGATAAACCACCCGGCTGACCAATTGTTTCTGGCAGAGGTTCATTAACGGAGCCCCTTTCAGATTATCTTACTATACATCTTAAACCTTTGCTTGGATTGGTTCGTGCCAGGATTCAGGATACTACCCAGTTTCTAGCCATCATTTCTGAGATGCAATTGGAAGCGGACTGGCTTCTGTGTACTTTGGATGTCACCTCTCTATATACTAGCATTCCCCATTGGGCAGGCCTTACTGCCATGCAATATTGGCTAGACAGAGCCAATCTTTACCAAACAGGTTTTAATACTCTTCTTGTATGCATGGCAGAGATGGTACTTACACACAGTGTGTTCTATTATCAACCGCAATGTATCTGGCAGGTTTATGGGACTGCATTGGGGGCATAGTTTTCCCCTATCTATGCGGATCTATTCATGGCTTACGTGGAGGAGCATTTAATTTATGACAACAGTCATAATATATTTTTTGAATGAAATTGATATTTGGCGCAGATATCTTGATGAATGTTCATAGGTTCATAGGTAGGTACTAGGCTATTGGCCCTGGGGCCTATACAAGCCCAGCCAAAAAGTTACCCTGGCTTTTGCCACCCAAGAAAATTATTTTCCTATGCCACTGTCGAGCAGAACCACAGAGGTGATCCCCAGGGTGAACTTCCTATTTCCCATCCAATCATCAAGATTTTTCTTGAAGAGTGCTAATGAGGAGATTTGTTTGATATAGATAGGTAGTTTTTTCCAGAGTATGGAAAGTCTCTGGGACAGGAATCTATCCCTCCGGCATGTTCTATTTATTGTGGTGACAAGGTTTAGGTCCCCAGAGCGTTGGATGGTGTGGAAGGCTGATGTGACATTCTTATTAGAATTTGTGGAATACTTCAATGAAAACAAGTGGGGTATTGAGTTCAAGATAACTTTTACAAACAGGAAATTACTTTCCTGGATGTATTGATCAGAAGAACCAGTACAGACACATTGGAAAGTGAGGTTTACAGAAAATTTCCACAATTTAATACACTTTTACATGCCACTAGCTTTCACCCACAACATGTTATCAGGAATATTCCTAAGTCACAATTTCTTAGGATTAAAAGAATCTGTTCCAGCTCCTCCACGTATAGCCAGTATAGACAGGACCTGGTTACCAGATTCAAAAACAGGGGATATAGAGCAGGTGATATTTGCAGAGCCAGCCGTTTTGCCAATCAACAGGATAGGAACCAATTGCTCTCATATCAGCAACAGTTATGGAAAATTAGACAAGAATTGAGGCTTGTGACAACATATGGCAGAAACACCAAGATCTTTATGGACATTGTGGATAAACATTGAAATGTTTTACAGTTAGATATCAAACTTTAGGGACATGTGAATGACAACTGCTCTTTCTCTTTCCATAAGGGCGGTTATTTGGGCTCATTGTTCAATCATTATAAAAAATGGAATGAGGTAGATCAATCTTTAACTCAAAGAACAATCACTGGACACAAATTGGCGGGATGCACTCCATGTGGACACTGCACATATTGTCCTAGAATATTCAAGACAGACAGCTTTAGTAGCCATAATTCACCCATTGTTTATGACATTTCATTTTTTGCCAACTGTAATACCATTTGGGTCATCTATTTAGCTAAATGTACATGTATGGCATTTTATGTGGGTCAGACCTCACAACCTTTAAAGTTCAAAATAGGGGAACATCTGAGTGATATTCGAAATAAAAAGTAATCGTGTGCTTTATACAAACACATTTCGAAACATGCGACTGGGATCTTTGGATTTATTGTTATTGACTGTATCAGGTATAGAAGGAATGATAAAGCCACTTTACATGAAATACTCATTAACAAAGTAAAAAAGTGGATAGTCAAATTGGGGGGGGGGTGATCCCACCAGGACTAAATGAACATTTTTGAATTTATTTCCATCCAATTATATAGTCACACACAAGATGGCACTGTATACATGTTCTTTAGCAACTTTATACTGTTGTTTATATCACTGAAGAAGGCATTAGCCGAAACCGGTTTGATTCATGTGAATGGATTTTCTATTTTTACATTAAAAAAACTGTGCCCCACTGTACATGTGATGGCTCATTTTTGATTTGGACTTTGCTTTTTCAAACATACCATGCATTGCAACCACTTTACAACAGGGAAGAGACAGTGTACAATCAGGAGTGATTGGTATCTACAAATAAATGTATGAAAAGAAACATATACATGTAGAGAGAGATAGATATGTATGGTGATACATATATATGTATGACAATATGTAGATAAATTACCAATAAATACTGAGGTGTATGTATATATATATATATATATATATATATATATATATATATATATATATAAATATATATATATATATATATATATATATATATATATATATATATATATATACACACACACACACACACACACACACACACACACACACACACACACACACATATATATATATATATATATATATATATATATATAAATAAAAGTATATACATATATATATATATATATATATATATATATATATATATACACATACATACATACATATATATTTATTTATTTTATTTTTATTTTACATTTGTTGACCGGGCTAGTCTAGCTGGATACATTTCCATTTTCAGTAGAGGCCCGGGGAGAAAAGCTCCACATAAATTTGAACAAAAAACGTTACAATAGACAAGCAAATGGACAAAATAATCATAGATGAAAAGACAAATAAAAAATATAGTACCCAATAACAGATATATACAAAGAGAGGATCACATTTCTAAAAATAACATTAAGTAGCTGAAATAACATCAAGAACAAGGCACAAAACAGAGAGCAAAATTGATTAATAATATTATAAAGAACTAATCTTAATAACAGAAGGAGAAAGAGAAGCACTAAAATAGGAGAGGAGGAAGGGAAGCAGTATAAGAAAAGAGAAGGGAAAGTTGTGAGAGATTAGCATAGAGGAAAGAAGAAACAAAATACTCTAAAAGGAGGTAGACTGAAGCAGATACAGTAAAGAGAGAGGGAAAGTAAAGTAGTAGGAAAGTGCAGAGTAGTAGGAAAGCGCAGAGGAGGTAAATGATTAGTCAGGTTTTGAACAGGAACAGAGCCAGTGGCTTTGGAAGTAATCTTTGATTTTGTGTTTAAAGAGAGGCAGAGATGTAGTAAGTGTTATGTCGCTAGGAAGCAGATTCCAGTTCCTTCCTACAGTATTATTGAAGAGATAGTCACCGGCAGAATTATAAGTCTTTGTTATAGTAGGCATAAGTTTACTGGATGAGCGAAGGAGTTTAGGTTGTTATAAGGGATTAAAAGTTTAGAAAGAATAGGGTTTTGTTTGGTTGGTATAAGATTTTATGGGCAATAGTGAGTTGAGGATTAACAGAAGGTTTTGTAGTTCAAGCCAGCCTAGAAGTTTCAGGTTAATACAGTGATGAGTTCTAAAAGGATTACTAGTGGCAAACGGGCAATGTTGTTGTAGCAAGTAGCCAGTTTGTTAAGGTTGGCTTTCTTAAGGTTAGTAAAAATTGGTGAGGCATAAAGAAGAGTAGACAAAAGATGAGAGTGGGCAATCTTGGCTCTGGATGATGATGTTAGGAAAGGTTTAATTCTATATAGGCTTCCTATTTTTCTATTGACTGTTTTAATGGTGTTGTTGATATGCTGGTCAAAGGAGAGGTTGTTATCAATTGTTATTCCTAATAATTTTGTTGTTGGATCAGGAGCAATGAGAGTGGCATTATTTGAGGAGATGGTGAAGTCCAAGGGGGTGGACCTAGTGCTAGGAGAGAAAAGGAGAAGTTTAGTATATGCATACATGTCTCAAAATGTCCATACAAACATATGCTGCTGATAGACCACACATAAGTGGGGCAGCATTTTACACTTGCATACAAAAGGGACCTATGCCACTGCTACCTGCCCACCAGTCTAAATAATACGTAAATAGTACACTGCTACAAAAACACGATAGGCTATACACAATGGCCAGACATGCGACCTCTTAGCAAATAAAGTAACTTGACTGAAGATAGTAAAGAGAAAAACAACCAGCCAGTAATTCACACAAGTTTATTATACTCTGATGTATTGGCCAAAGCCTTCAAGGAGTAAAACATTACAAGAAATACTTGCCTTACATACAAGAAGCAATTAACACATAATTACATATTTAAAAACACAACCTCCAATTACACTCCTCATTTAACCCCCTAGGGGATAAAGTATCACATTTATAGATATAAATTGACTCTGTACATAATTATTCTTTTATGACTGTTTGATCAAACTGAGAAACAGACATTTTCAGAAACAGTACCTTTTAACCCACCACTGTCTTCATGGTGAGATTTATTAAAATGCACGGCTATAGAACTGTCTTCCTTCTTATCAGTAATATCTCTCACATGTTCTAACAGCCAAGTTTTAAAACACGTCCCCACATAAAATATGTTACAAGGGCATCTAAGAGCATTCTCTATAGACTGATCTCTTGAATGTACAAAGTTCCACATGCTGCCCAGCCTTTGCCCTCAGCAGGAATGACAGTGCTAAATAATGATAGACTATGCCCATCAACCTCTTACTTGCATGACATCTGGACAAAGTCTGACATAATTGGGGAACATAAGCCCAAAAACATGGCCATACTTGGAATATTGCTGTTATACACTGAGAAAGTTGTTGGTGTTACAGGGTTTGTTGCAACATATCTTTTCTGAGGGATATGAAGGCAGAAACACAAATGGATGTTGACATTTACTGATTGCAATCACCAGAGTATGCTACTGATTTGCCAAGAACAACACCTGTCTGGGGAATAGACCAAACATAACAGGCAAACCTCTAATACTGGATGATTTCAACTACCCTGCCATTAAATGGGAAAACTACTCGGGTGCCAACTCCTTTTCCCAACGGTTCTTGGAATTCATAAATTCCAATGCCCTGGATCAACTAATCCATTGTCCCACCAGAGGAGCCAATATCCTAGACCTGGTCATTACCAACATGGGAGATAGATGATCCACACCAGTGGTCACCCCTTCATTGGTCAGGTCTGACCATAAGCAAATCACCCTTGACATCCACATCCCACCCCCACCCCCCAGTAAGGAAACCTCCTTAAAAAACTTCTCCAAAGCCAACTTCATGCTACTGAAGTCAGAAGTGACAAACTTCACAACACCCACGCAGATGGGATCTGGAAGCTCGACTGCAGAATCCTACACTAAGGCACTGTACGAGCACATCCACTCGTGCATGAATCGTGCCATCCCAAATAAAACCAATATGCTCTTCTCCAAAAAAAGGAAGACAATCTGGTGGTCCCCTGCTATAAACAAACTATACAACAGAAGGAAGAAACTGTTGCAGAAAAGACGAAAATCCTTGGATGCAAAAAATTCCCTCAACAGCCTCAGTAAGAAGCTGAGATCCCTCATAAAATCCTCAAAAGCTTGTTATGAAAATAAAATTGCCAAAGATTCCAAAGACAACCACAAGGCATTCTATAGTTATGTCAAGAATCTAAATGGCAATCCTCAGATCTGCTCTGAGCTACAACAGAATGGCATTAAATATACTGATCCCAAGGATATTGCCAATATCCTGGCAGATCAATTTAGTGCCAACTTCACCCCCCTCTCACCCCCTAAAGGGCCCATCTCAATACCAAAAGTTTGCCAAATTCCGATAATCATGGCCACACAGGTAGAAACCGCACTCTCCAAAGCTAAGAATACAGCATCCATGGGACCAGATGACATCCCAGGCTGTGTACTACATGAACTACAAAATGAACTGGAACCTCACCTAAGTTTCATGTTTAATCATAGCCTCACCTCAGGCTTTGTGCCCACTGAGTGGCGCACAGCTACAGTTATCCCGCTCCACAAGGGAGGATCCACCTTGGATCCCGGGAACTACCGTCCCATCAGTCTGACAAGGGCATGGAACGCATTATCATGGAACTTATAAACAAAGACATTTTCAACCTTCAAACACTGGACCCCACCCAGTTTGGGTTTGTGAAGGGCCAATCTTGTCTCCTGAATCTGATTGACTTCTTTGAATCAGTCTCCAGAGCTGTGGATGAGGGTAAGGTGGTCCACACAGCCTATCTGGACCTCGCCAAGGCCTTTGACACCATCCCCCACTCTGGAATCATAGATAAACTTACTAAGCTGGGCATAAATCCCTTTGTCACTCGATGGGTTGCCAACTGGCTTACTGACAGAACCCAGACTGTAAAAGTAGCCGACTCCAAATCTAGTTCCAGACAAGTGACAAGTGGAGTACCTCACGGTTCAGCCCTGGGACCACTCTTGTTTGGCATCTACTTCTCTGAAGTACAGGCCAACACTAAGGGACTCTGGCTAACAAAGTTTGCAGATGACTGGAAACTGGGAGCCATTACTGAATCCCCAAATGATGTGGATATTCTACAAAAAGGCCTTACAGAAACAGATGCCTGGTGCCAGAGCCATGGGCTCAAGCTTAATGCCAAGAAATGTACAGTTATCCCCTTTGGAAAAAACATGTACCCATGAATTACCACATAGGTGGCAGGACACTAAACATCAAAAGTGTGATGAGAGACTTAGGGACACAGGTGGACAGTGGTCTCACTTTCGATAACCACATCACCACAACAGTCAGGAAATCCTTCTATGTGGCACACCTCATCACTAAGGGCTTTTCATCCAATAAAAAGGAGGTCGTTGTCCCACTGTACTCATCCCTCATTAGACCCATTATAGAGTATAATGCCCCATTTGGTATGTACGTCACAAGACATCTGCAACAGGTGGAAAGGCCACAGAAATAGCTCACTAAAAGAATCACAGGCCTAAAGCAGATGCCACATGCTGACCGTCTAAAAAAACTCCAGCTATACTCTGTGGTATATTGTCTACTTAGAGGTGATCTCTGCTTAACATACAAGGCCATGTCAAACCCTGAGCTGTTGGACATGCTACACTTAAAGTAATCCAAATCCGTCAGAGCCACACGCTCCAGGGATCTAAACCTTGTCATCACAATGAACAAAACACGCTGGAGGGATAGGTTCCTGACTCAGAGACTCCCCATACTCTGGAATAGACTGCCCACACATGTCAAGCAGAGTGCCACATTGGCCCTCTTCAAAAGGAACCTTGATGATTGGATGGGAGATAGGAAATTCACCCCAGGGATCATGTCAGTCGCCCTGCTAGACAGGGGCCCAGAGAAGTAAATATTGTGGGAAGAAATATCCAGGGAATTGTTATGGCTAGGCTTGCATAGGCCCTAGGATTGATAGCCTAGTACCAACCTATGAACCTATGAATCTATGAACTATTATGTGGATAACCCTACAGTTGAGAGCTAAGCAGACACAGAATTTTGTCAGACTGAAACCCATGCAGAAGTAGCATGTTCAGACAAACCCTGTTAAACTAGCAGTATTTAAACCATATAACAGCAATACTCACATTCTGCCCCTAAGTCTTGAACCTTCTCCACCATTTATTTGGCTTGTCTCCACAAGTCTTGTTGTAAGAGGTATTAGCTCACACACCTCCAGGATGTCTTCCTCACAGGTAAGGTAAAGGGCCAATGCCCACATGGAGTATTCAATTATAGGATTGCTGTACTGATGTACTGCTGAACAGTACCAATGGCCAAAGCATGTGGCTCTGTTTGCAGTGACATAGATCACAGCTCAGGCCCCTGACTCAACTGAAGAAAGGACAGCTGGCATTTGCCAACTACTGCAGTGTTTGTCAAACACCACTGACCGTGCCACTTTTAGGCCAGCTATGGGGATGTTGAACATATCCATATGTTACCTGTGAATATAACTATGATACACATTTTGTTTTGTAAATATAACAGACCTATACAGAGCATGTGCATAGTAAAGTACTGTTGCAGAAATGTGTTGAAATGCATGTGATATAGTGATTTCATACCATTCAACTGTACAGTCTTATAATCATGTGTGCCTGGTATCTGTAGTCACTTACACATAGAGTTGTGTTATGTTAGGCAAACCATTGTCAAGTCTGTTAATAATGATACCGTAACATAATAGCCCAGATATGAATGTGGGACATCCTCCAGGATAGTACTGTGATAGCAAAGCCTACTGTGCAAACAACTTAATTATCTAAGTATGTAAATAAGTTGTGCATGTTCTACGTGTGTGTAATATCAGTTTCAGTGCATACAACAGACATAAATGTTTACAGGAAATGGTTGTTGCATTGCCATGACAATAATATGGTTAGTAGAATAGACATCATTATCAGGTTGCAATCAGAGAAGTGTGCAACTGTATGACTTTCTGTCCATGCCTACCATACAAAAATGAGACCACAGAAAATCTTTTCAAAATGTTTCCCACCTTGAATGTGACCGATAACCTGTACAATTCTACTGACACACAAGCAAATCTGTTAGGGGAAAAATATAAAACCGAAAAAACGTACAATAAACTGGTTGCATACATGTGCACACACATAAACCACTACCTGGTTGATGCAACTCTTACAGTAATCACAGCATTCTGTTTTTGGTTACACACATGCCATCAATTAACAAGACTCTGATTAACCCCAAATAATGAGCAACTGTCCTAGTAGGATTTATTTGACAATTACTCAGTTGCCTGTTACAGCAAAAGACATGTTTGGCAGAGAGCTTACAAAGCATTAAAGGGATCTCAATTTGGAAAGGTATCAGTCAGAAGAAGAGTAGAAAAAGTGCACTGAACATTGCAAATACCATGGAATACAGTGCAGACAGTCATCAGACAGTGGAGAAGATATGGGACAACAGTGATACTGCAAACACCTGGACGTCCATCCAAAATGGATGACATGACAAGATGACAACTGGCCATGAAGGCTGCCAGGGGGACCTACAGCAACACTGAATGAGCAGCAGAAATGCCTGACAAGTACTGGGTGTTTACCACATGTGCCAACAATCTTCTGTATTCCCCATATGTCTGCCCAATGAGGTAGGGTTGCTAGATGGAAACATTTTCTTGCACAGAAAAATGACCAGGGCTGGACAAACATTGCCAAACAGTACATCAAGTCTCCAAAAAGCATGTTGGACAATGTGTCATGGCCTGATGACACCAAGGTTGGACCTTTGGCCTACAATTCCAAGAAGTATGTTTGGCCCAAAACAACACTTTGCATCTCCAAAAGAACACCAGCCCCCTGGTAAAGCATGGTGGTGGCAGTATCATGCTATGGGGCTACTTTTCAAAAGCTGGAACTGGGCCTCTACTCAAGATGGAGTGAATTATGAACAGTTCCAAATACCAACAATTTTGTCCCCAAACTTTCAGTCATCTGCTAGAAAGCTGAAGATGAAGAAGATTTGTATCTGTCAACATGACAATGACCTCAAGCATACATCCAAATTGACAAAGGAATGGCTTCACCAGATGAAAATTACAGTTTGGGAATGTGCCAGCCAGTGGCCAGACCATGATCCAACAGAAAATCTGTGGGTTGCCCTGAATAGGGCTGTGCATAAGAGATGCCCTCACAAATTGACATATTTGTAGTACTGTTGCAAGGAAGACTGGGCAACTATTATCAAGTAAATATGTACCATGATGATAGACTACAACCTAAGACGACTGAATGTTGTCATTATCTCAACAAGTGCTTCCACAAAGTATCTGTTTAAGGGTGTGCATACTCATGCAACCAGCTTATTGTACTGATTTCAATTTGCATATGTTTTCCCACAATAGATTGTTATGTTTTCAATGGAATTGTACAGGCTATAGGTCACATTAAAGTTGGGAATTCTTTTGAAATGAGTTATTGTGGTGTCAAGTCACAATAGCACAAAGCCCAGGCATTGTAACAGGATTGTGTACACTTATATAGCCACTGTAACTGTATGGACTCAGATATACCTGACCTGTAAAACCCACCTCCACCAAGGAGGAGTAATCCCCTTTGGTTGACAACAGTAATACACAAACCACATTATAGTTTGCTATATTGCTGTACAAGGCCACATAGGTGCAGATAACAACTTGGAAGCATGTCCACATCTATCTGAGCAAGCATGTAAGGTCACAGGTGACTCCCTGTAAGGCTAACTATGAGTACAAATCACACATATCCACACTGCCAAGGCCAGTCACAAAGGTGTCTTCACATATGTTGTCAGTCTCAGAGGTAACAACACAGTTCACCCTGTACTGGTGTAAAATTACACCTCATACACACATGCCATGGCTATGGGCAACCTGCATCAGACAGACCAGGTGTGAACATCACCCCTCTGTCCCCCCATCTCTATAGGGAGATATGCACATCAACCGCACCCCTCCCCTCATCAGTGGTGAGTAGGTACATATTGCCTACTGAAAAGGAAAAACAGCAAGTCTCCATGAGGTCTGATATCATCCCTGTCTGCATCCTACGTGAACTCAGGCATGTGCACACAGTTCCATCACACACTGTAGTCAAACACAGCCTCAGCAACATCCACACCCCATCCACATGGAAGATGGCCACTGTCATCCCTCTACACAGAAATGAATGGGGAATAGAGGTTTATGCAATTAACTATCCATCACTGGGGGAAATATGACACATCAGGGCCAGGAGTGCAATGCAAGCTAATATTGTGCTGATAGATTACAGGGGTATGGTATAGTTGTGAATGCTGGCAACAAATATCCACTGTTGATGTGCAATTTCTGTCCATACTGTTGACAACTGCATGAGGAGCTATGACGTGTTTCACCGTTTATGTCTTTCAGGCGGGATGCAGCACCCCCAAAATTCACCCTACAGCACAGCAGAAGCATCTGAAATTATTGACACCATTGTCACCCATTATGAAGTCATGTTTGGCCTTACTCAGGAATATCTGCGGGAGTGGACCACTCTGTGGAATGACCTAGTCTACAGGGTAAACGATATCGGCCTGCACACAAGAACCTATGAGCAGGTCTGGCATCATGCTATTGACCTCATACGTAATGCCCGGTAAAGGACTGCTGCCATAGCCAGAGAAGCGACAGCCACTGGTGGGGGCCCAGTCATGCAGGCCCTACTGACACCCACCGAACAGCTCCTCGCCAACCTTGGTGCACCCACCCCAGGCACACAACATCTTGCTGAATCCAGCATTGTGGATGTGGATACCTCCCACATAATGGATGAGGAGCATGTGGGTAAGGCCCTGGTGCACATTAGTAGAGTACTTTAGCATACATACTTGTATCTGTAGAGTATCTACATGCATATGTCAGATAAGACAGTAGTTGTGGACGGGGTTTGGTTATTGCATATAAGTGCACATCAATGGTGATGGGCAGCATATTTCATAGTATTGGGGGTTGTATCTGTAGAGTATCTACATGCATATGTCAGATAAGATAGTAGTTGTGGATGGGGTTTGGTAATGCACATAAGTGCACATTTCTGGTGCTGGGGAGCATATTTCGTAGTATTGGGGGTTGTACTGTTAATGTGCAGAAATGCTGTTGGCCCCTATACCGAGGTCACATGTGGGTCTGCTGACAGTACCTGTCTCCCACACCTATGTAGCTCCCTCTGGTCTACACTTGGGACAGCAGTCTGTAGCTAGTGAGTATGTAATTGCTTTGTTGTGCTTTGCCAGTACACACCTAGCCATTTTGCTTGATGCCCATGTTCACTTGTGGTGGTGTTAACTGTAGTGCATCACAGTAGTCACCATGTGGGCCTATTATAAGAGTAATGTAACATTCCTGCAGCATACCTTACAACATGTCAGTGCAAGACGTCTTGACAGAGACCAACAAACAGGGCAGAAAAATGGGATATGGTAGGGACATGTATGACACATTAATCCTATGCAGTGGATATCACAGTGTACACACTCCTGTCAAGATGCAAAGTGTTTCTGATATATACAATGAGACACCACAATATTACATTCCACACCTTTTCAAACCTGTAGTGTGACCATAACATGAACAATTAACTTGTAAAACCCAACAATATGTTAGGCCACCAAATATGGGGTATACAAACCTTACAATCCGCTTGATGCATATGTGTGCACACTCTCCAAATAACACATTGTAGGAGCAGCTTGTGATGTACTGACAGCATTCACTCTGATGGGTACACACCTGCCATCAAATACAGGGACTTAATGTAACAACGAATAACGGTCCACTGTCTGAACGATGTATTCATGACATTTGCTCAGTTGCCTGTACCAGAAGCAGCCACATCTTACAAAGCATCATAAGGATCTCACATTTGAAAGGTATCTGTCAGGAGTAGGGTACAACAACATTAACACATCATTGCATATACCATGGAACACATTGGAGACAGTCATCAAAAGTTAGATTAAATATGGGACAACAGTGCTGTTGAAAAGAACCAGATGTCCTTTCAAAACAGATGGAAGGACATGTTGAGAACTGGTCAGGGAGGCTGCCAGGTGACATTCAGCAACACAGAGGGACTTGCAGGACTCTCTGGCAAGTACTGGTTATGTAGTACATGTGGCAATACTCGCCTGGATTCTACATAAGTCTGGCCTATGGGATAGGGTCAGTAGATAGAAACATTTACCCACACCAAACACCATGCAGGGCTGTGTACAGGTAGCAAAAGATAACACCAGGTCTCCCAAAGGCATGTGGTGAAATATGTAATGGTGTAATGAGACCAAGGTTCAAACTTACAGCCACTATCCCTAAAGCTACATGTGGTGTACAAGCAACACCTCACTTCACCTGAAGACCAGCATCCATATGTTGAAGCTCACTGGTGGCAGTGCCCTGCTTTGGGGTTGCTATTCATTAGCTGGAACTAGGCCTGTAGGCATGGTGGAGGGAATTATGAACAGTTCAAATAACACTCACGTGTGGGCCAAAGCCATCAAGCATCTGCAAGACAGCTGAGGATGGAGAGGGGTTTCAGTTTCCGACATGACAATGACCTGAAGCATACATCCAAAGCTACCTAAGAATGGCTCCACCTGAATACAATCAAGGGTATGCATTGGGCCAGACAAAGACCAGCCTTAACACCAATAGTAACCCCCCAGTGTGACCTCCAACGCCTGTGCACATGAACTGCACTTGCCAGCTGACAGAGTTGGGGGACCTTTGCAGAGAATACTGCCCAAATAATGCCAAGTCAAGATGCGCCATGCTAATACTCCACTTCCCAGAAAGAGTGACTGCTGTAGTTGACTTAACAGGTGTTTCAAAAAAGCATTGGTTTAAGGGTGTCCACACCTATGCAGCCACTGTATCATACACATCTCACTCAGTATATTTCAAAACTAACACATTTGTTTCTCGATTGGATTGCACAGGTCATATGTCACATTTAAGGTGGGTAATGTTTTTGAATGCAGTATTGTGGTCTAATTTTATATGATACAAGAGCCTGCATGTTAACAGGGGTGTGTACACTTATATACAAGCTAAGCTTAGAAGGTTGTTGGTGTAACAGGATTTGTTTGAATATGCATTCACTGCTGGTGATGAGGTCTGCAAATCAAATGTATGTCATTAATTAGTGACATCAATCCTCATATGATTCCAGTTATGTGTCAGACAAACACATAGGGGCTGTGAGGAACAGAGAAAACATATATGCCAGACATCTGCACATTCTTCAATGATTTGTACAGTTGCAAGATAAGGTCTACAGTAGTTGCCACTGTGCTATACAGGTGAACAGCAATAATGTGTACATGTATGCAGTGTGTGCTAGGGGAATGGATGTCACCTACTGGCAGTACTCATGCATCCCAGAGATGTATATTGTTAGTAACAAGGATTGAGAATAGCTGCAATGCATGATGATGAGGGCTGTGTGTCAAGCATGTCACCTTTTGGGTAGTGTGAGGTCTGTATAATAGCTTTGTGCCACATCACCTGTAAGTGTCTGTATGCATGTCTGCATGTGTGTCTGTGTGTGTGGCAGCCAACCATAATGTACAGGTATTAATTTACATGTATTGTCTTCCCCTGGCAATGGTCGTCGGGGTCCCTCCCACTTGGGAACTGATGTCAGTATCTCAGCAGACTCTGACAATGATGATAGCCATAGTGAAGCACAGGCAGGGTTGTCAGGGGCTGAATCTGTGCCATTGATTGGCATTCCACTGTTGTCCACCCCATCCCCGCATAGAGTCACAATGCCCGCACATAGCCCATCACCAGTGGCCATAGATGATGGACAGTTGGTGGGTGGTGGCATGGGACAGGCAAGTGTAGTGACTATGGCAAGTGTGTCTGTAGGCACCAGCCATAGCCAAATAACAGGCAAGGTCCCACACAGGCAGACAGGCAGGGGTGCTCTAAGGGGGACTGCTGCCCATCATGCCCTGCTTACATGTGCCACAGCAAGTGTCATCAGACATATGTTTCAGACCATCATGCAGGCATAAGCACGTAGTGAATATAACACAAGACAGCTTCTCAGGGTCATGAATGCCACTCTTCCTGCTATGCGTGACAACCTCCATGATCATGCTGATGCCCACCGTTATTATGCTGAGGTCATGGATAGACAGTTGGGTGAGATGGTGGGAATCCTCGACCATGGAATCTCAGTCCTTTAAGGTGGAATGTCTGTGATAGAGCATGTGGTGGGAGTTGTCCATTGGCCACAATGGATGTAGGACAGCAGCACAGACAGCTGAGGTTCCACATGGCCATGTAGCTTCTCACTCCAATAGTGGCAGTACCAGCAGCATGACTGCAGGGGGGGTCACTGTCCATGCCACAATGCAGCAGGCCATGGGCACGTGGTCCTGGCTGGTCCCAACAGGGACACAGACCCAGCAGACAGTGGTCATCATCGGGGAGTAGTACTGCATCTGGCCTTGTGCCTGGTCATGCCAGTGGATTCCCTGGCAGGAGCAGTTCCCTCGTCTGTGGCTGGAGATGGTAAACTGCACACCCTGCCATGTACGGTCCACAACTGTCCAACATGCCCCTGTGTAGGGCAGCCACATGGCGTGATTGTGTGCATCCATATACTCACATATCACCATCACAAACAGGTCACCTCCAGACTTACACACACCACCTCTGCATGGCTCATTTAATGAACAGCTTCCAAATACACACACATGATGTCAACCAAATGGCCCAGCCTAGGCCTCTGGCAAACCCACACCACACCCTGCGCATATGATGATAGCTGTGTCACATCCCTGTCATCTATAACATCAATGCAGGGATAAGCTAATATGAGTGTGATGCACAGGGTGAATTTAGCACAGTTTAGCAATGTAATGCTGTGTAAAGTGTTGTCAGCCAGCATGTTTAATGGTTACATATCAGAGTGTGTAGCTGTCTAGCCATGATGCATTTTTGTTGTTATTAACACTGACATAATGTGGTCTCCATAATGTATTCTGTCTGTTTTCTAGGTGTCTGTGTGTCAGCAGGATGTGGCCCTGCAGACATTATCTACAAGGAGTATGACAGTTTGGTAACACATTGAGTGTGTCATATCCAGGGTATAGTTATACACAATTAACAGGTCTGTATAATAGTTTTTGCATGTGCCATGTAGCTTATAGGGCTGAGGAGTGTATACAAGTAAATGCATGGTGGCTGACATCAGCAGCTCTTGTACAGTGGACAATGGTAAGTGTAGTGGGTGGAACACACCTCAGATTTGTAAATTCCACACACCCAGAGGGTATTGTGTTGACCCTCACACAGAGAATATTGCTCACACACACACACACACACGCACACACACACACACACACACACACACACACACACACACACACACACACACACACACACACACACACACACACACACACACACATTTGCCAGGACTGAGGTTCATAGGATCATATGTTCATAGGTGTGTACCAGGCTAATGGGCATGGAACCATGACAAGCCTAACCCATGGGAGTACCCTGGCATCATGTGACCTGACATTGTTTTTCCAATGCGTATATTAACCATTGCCACTTGAGTGATGGCCACGGTGACAGTTAAATTCCCCATCCACTCATCCAGATTTCTCTTGAAGAGGGCCAATGAGGACCTCTGACATGTATGCGACATATATTGCATTACATGTCCACTCGTTGGGTTATGTACCTGTCCCCCATCATGTTCTGTTGACTGTGGTAATGAGGTTGCTGTATCCATGGCTTGTGGTGCATACAGATCAGAGTTTCACTAGATATGACATTTATAACACAGCTAGCCACACATGGCATTGTCAATCAAGCATGGATTGCCTCTAAGTATCCAAGATGTGGCCAAGAATACTTGGAGGTATTGCACTTTGTCCATATAGGACAGTTGTTTGCAGGCTAGGGTCCTATTTGTGAGGTACACTTGCAGCCTCCACAGTTGTTGCAGGTGTCTAGTGAGCTACATGGCAAATGGGCCATTGTACCTGCCGGTTGGTGTAATGAGGAGAGAGTAGAGGGAGGCATTGACCTTTTCCTTACTGGATGACACACCATTACATATGAGATGTGCCACATAGAAGTTATTTCTGTCCACAGTAGCAATGTGGTGGCCATAAGACAGGTCATTGTCAGACTGTGTTCCCAGGTATGTTATAAGGATTCTGTGTCCATTGGACTACCAGCAATGTATTAATTCATGGTAAACACATTGACTCCACTCAGGTTTGCGACAAAATTCTTTCCATTCAGCCTAAGGCAAGTGTTCTGACAACAGTCGGATGTCTCAGTGGGGCCTTTTTGCAGGATGTCAACATGACATGGGGATGTACACATAGCACCCGCCTTGCAATTGTCTGCCAACATTGTCAGCCAGGGTCCCTTTGTGTTGTTCTGGATGTCAGAGGCATACATGACAAACATGAAGGTTCATATGTTCATAGGTTTATACTAGGCTATCTGCCCTAAGGCATTTATAAGCCTAGCCCAAATTTTTGTGGCTTACGCCACCCCTTATATGAAGAAATACTGTGCCCATTAGTTTTTTGTGCCTCTGTCCAGCAGTGACACAGAGATGATTCCCGGGATAAACCTACGATCTCCCATCCACAGGTCAAGATTTCTCTTGAACAGAGCCAGCGAGGTGCTCTGCCTCACATGGATCGGGATTTTATTCCACAGCATAGGGAGTCTCTGAGTGATAAATCTATCCCTCCAGCACGTCCTATTTATATCCGTGCTAAGGTTTAAGTCGCTTGCTCTAGTGGTTTTGGTGGATTTGGATTTTTTGAGGTAGAGCATGTCCATTAATTCCGGGTTGGACATGGCCTTGTATGTCAGGCACATGTCACCTCTGAGCAGACGGTATGCAACTGAATAGAGCTGGAGTTTCTTCAATCTGGCAGCATATGACAGATTTTGGAGTCCCTTTATCCTTTTGGTGAGGAACTTTTGGGGTCTCTCCAATTGCTGCAGATGTCGGGTGAAATACATCCCAAATGGGGCTTTGTACTCGATCATTGGTCTGATAAGTGAAGAGTACAGGGAAACAATGACCTCACTAGATCTGGATGTGAATCCCTTCATGATCAGGTGGGCAATGTAGAAGGTTTTTCTAACCACTTTAGCAACGTGAGTGTCAAAAGAAAGGCCACTGTCAACCTGGGTCCCCAGGTCCCTGATAACCTCTTCTGTGCTTAGTGGATTGCCACCTATATGGTAGCTTGGGGTTACCTTGTTTTTCCCGAAGGGTATGACTATACATTTTTGGCGTTAACTTCAGGCCATGGCTCTGGCACCAGCTATCTGTTTCCATGAGTCCCTTCTGAAGGATATCCATGTCCGATGCACTTTCCACTATGGCGCCCAGTTTGCAGTTGTCTGCAAACTTTATCAGCCAAAGTCCTCCCATGTTGACCTGTACTTCTGAGAAGTAGATGCCGAACAATAGGGGGCCAAGGACCGAGCCCTGTGGGACACCACTTGTGACCGGCTTGGAGTCTGACATAGCGCCAGCAACTCTAACCCTGTGGGTTCTGTCCTTAAGCCAGTTTGCAACCCATCTTGTGACATATGGGTTTACATTTAAGCTGGTAAGTTTTTCTACAATACCTGAGTGGGGTATTGTGTCGAAGGCCTTTGCAAGGTCAAGGTAGGCCGTATGGACTGCCTTTCCCTCATCAATGGCCTTGGTGACTGTTTCGAAGAAGTCGACTAAGTTCAAAAGGCATGATCTGCCCTTGACGAAGCCAAACTGGGTCCATGACCAGACCCTGTGGTACTCCACTTGTGACTGGTTGGCAGTCTGACATGGAGTCTGCTACCTTCACACTGTGGTCCCACGCATGAGCCAGTTTGCAACCCACCAAGTGACATAGGGGTTGATGCCTACATGGCTGTGTTTGTCTATGATTCATGAGGAGGGTATGGTATCACAGAATGAGAAGAGCTGCCTATCTTGTTTTTGTGTCTGTCCTATTACATAGTTATTTCACATGGCACACAGCTTATAGGGCTGCAGAGTGTCCACAGCTACCACTACAGTGGTTGACAACAATGGGCCCTGTACAGTGGACATTTGGATGTGTACTGGGGGAATGGATATCACACACACACACACACACACACACACACACACACACACACACACACACACACACACACACACACACACACACACCAGTACTGAGACTAGAACTCCTACCTAAGTCTACTATAGTGAGATTAGAACTCCTACCTATCTATCTATATCTACTATAGTGCTGCACAGTTATCAGATGTGCCACTGAACTTATACAAATTCACCTACTCCAAAGGTACTTCTAAGGTGAAGGACATCAACAGGACTACTAAATTAGGGTGAGGGGAAGTGTAAAGGGTGGTACATAACTCAAAATGGTATAAACCACACAGTATATGACCCTCACACAAACACACACTTGCCAGTACTAGGATTAGAACTCTTGCCTATTTTGTTATTTTTAACTATAGTATTACACAGCTATCAGACACACCACAGAGCTTATACAATTTCATCTACTCCAAAGGTAGTTCTAAGGTGACTTACATCAACAGGACTACTAAATTAGGGTGAGAGGAAGTGTAAAGGGTGGTACACAACTCAAAATGGTATAACCCACACAGTATATGATTCTCACACAAACACCCACACACACAAACACACACACACACACACACACACACACACACACACACACACACACACACACACACACAAACAGTTGCCAGTATTGGAATTAGAACTCCTGCCTATCTAGTTATTTCTGCTATAGTGTTATGCAGCTATAAAACACACCATGGAACGTATACATTTTCACCTACTCCAAAGGTACTTCTAAGGTGAATGACATCCACAGGACTAGTAAATTGTGGTGAAGTCTAAAGGATGGTACACAACTCAAAATGGTATAATCCACACAGTATATGATTCATACACACACACACATGGACACACACACACACACACACACACACACACACACACACACACACACACACACAAACAGTTGCCAGTATTGGAATTAGAACTCCTGCCTATCTAGTTATTTCTGCTATAGTGTTATGCAGCTATAAAACACACCATGGAACGTATACATTTTCACCTACTCCAAAGGTACTTCTAAGGTGAATGACATCCACAGGACTAGTAAATTGTGGTGAAGTCTAAAGGATGGTACACAACTCAAAATGGTATAATCCACACAGTATATGATTCATACACACACACACATGGACACACACACACACACACACACACACACACACACACACACACACACACACACACACACACACGCACACCAGTATTGAGATTGGCCTGTCTAGTTATTTGTACTATGGTGTTACACAGTTACCACACACGTGACAGAGCTTACTGGAGTAACAAGTGGACAAAGCTGCTGATAACTGCACAGTTGAGGTAAAGTATTACAGGTGTCAGAAAGTCTGCCTTCAGTTTTTCCCTTACATCTTGCTAGTTCTTTCTGTCTTGCACTTAAAATAGCATAATAGCTTTGCACTTCAACAGGTTATTGCATCAATAAGTGTAGCACACCTGGGAGCCATCAGCAGTACTCGTTCCTCACAGAATTAGCCCTAGTACTTTGTAGTTATGACCACATCTCCTGGCATGATTGAAGTGCAGTTTTATGTACTTTTGCCCATTAACCTGGTGCACTTGTCTATTCTGGGGCACTGTTGCAACTGCAACATGTACACAACCCTCTCCTCTAAATTCCAAACACTCAAACCTGTTAGAGTTACCCCTATATCACCAAATGTGGAAATATGCACTCTCCAGAGAAGACTGCACTAGCTGGTCAAGAGGATAAGGTCAACACCTGCACCACACCATGTGGATCACATAGCTTGACACAACATCATCTATGACAGCCCTAACATACACTGAAAAAACATATGACAGTAAGGCACTGCATGCAGCCTACCTTGATCTAGCCAAGGTTTTTGATACCATTCCTCAGTCAGGAATTATTGCTAAACCCATCAAACTTTGCATCAACCCCTATATCAGTGGGTGGGTTGCAAATTGGTTCACAGAACAGACAGTGTGACAGTAGCAAAATCCAAGTCAGACTGGCAAGCAGTCATAAGTGGAGCCTCATAGGGATCAGTACTGTGTAGTGTCCTGTCCAGCATCTACTTCTCAAGCATCCAGCCCAGCACAGAGGAACTCTGGCTGATCAAGTTCAGAGAAGACTGCAAGCTGTGAGCTATCATTAACTCCACATGTGATGCAGACATCCTACAGAAAGGCCTTACTGAGACCAATGTGTGGTGTGGAAACCATGCCAAGAAGCTTAACACCACAAAATGCATCATCATTCCCAGCAAGTACCACACTGATAGAAGCCCAATGAACAATGTAGGCATTATAAGAGATCTGGGGACACAGGCTAACAGCAACTTCTTCAACCACCACATTGTCACTGTGGTCAGGAAGTCCTTCTATGTGGCACATTGCATTTCCAAGGGTTTTGCATCCAGGAAGATAGAGGTAATGATCTCTGACTACTGTTCCCTCATTAGGCCACTCATCAGGTATTCTGGCCCATTTGCCATGTACCCAGTAGACACCTGCAACAGCTGGAGAGGCCACAGAAGCACCTCACAATGTGGTTCCTATGCATTAAACACATGTCCTACACAGACAGACTCAGAAGACTTCAGCTATTATCTGTGTCATATCACCCAGTTAAAGGCTATCTGTGCTTGACTTACAAAGCCATGTCTGACCCAACTGTTTTACACATGCTACATATAAAGACATCCCAATCCCTCCACACCACACACTGCAGAGGCTTCTACCTCATTACCACAATCACCACAATATGCTGGTGGGACAGGTCCATCACCAAGAGACTGCACATGCCCTGGAATACACTTACCATACATGTCATACAGAGCACCTAGCTGACCCTGTTTCAGAGAAATCTTGATGAGTGGATGGGTAATAGACGGTTCATTCCAGGATCACTGCAGTTGCTCTACTTGATACAGGCACTGGGAAGTAACATTGGGTGCCACAATGGCAGGGCCCTTCTATGGGGCTAGGCTTGTAAAGGCTCCTGGGCCATTAGCCTACTACACACTTATGAACCTATAAGGGAAATTCCATCAGCAGAACTGATAAAGTATGGCAATGGGTGTTAAAGTTACCAAAATGTTTTATCCTACAAACAGACATGCTTTGACACACACTTATACACACACAGACACATACTTGCCAGATGTGAGAGTAGAACCCCTACCTAACTAGTTACTTATACCATAGTGTTACGCAGTTATCGCATGCACCACAGAGCTTATGGGGCTGTGGCCTGGCAAAAGGAACTTCTAAGGTGAGTGATACTGCAGGACTGCTAAAGTGGGAAAGGGGAAGTATACTGGGTTGGAATGACCCAAAAGCTTTAACTTGTAAACACACACACACACACACACACACACACACACACACACAGTTTGACATTTGCCAGTACTGAGATTAGAACATCTACCTAGCTAGTTTTTTGTACTATAGTGTTACACAGTTATCACACATGTCACAGAGCTTATATGACTGAGGCCTGAAAAAAGGGACTTCTATGGTGACAGACATCTTCAGAACTGCTAATGTGGGACAATAGGAAGTGCACTGGGTGGGGAAGGCATGTTTATTCCTAGATCCTACTGACATTTCTCTAAGTGTATGAGCATGTCCAGTGTGACCTTCTATGGTACATGTGGGACTCCATTCCACAAATTGTTGTACTCAACTCTGGTTTGTTTTGTGCTACAGCCATACCTCTCAACCTGCTGGTGCAGGATATCTGGAGACAGCCTATCAAAATGGGGGGACAATGGGCCATACAGTGATTGTGACTATTTATCTCAGTAATGTATGGGTTGCTAGGGTTACAGGGCTTGTTTTAGCAGACATCTGACATATATGCTGTTTAACACTGTCATGTATTGTTTCGGTACCTCGTGACATACCTCCTCAGATCATCACAGTGATTTACCAGAGGAATACAGGGTGGATGATGCACACACCAACATTATGTGCCACATGCTACACATTCTTGCACAATCCAGCCTGTTGAGAGGTGTGCCTATAAGCAATTGATTGTTGGAGCTGTGGAAACAGTCCAGCACCTTGGTGATATATTACAATTGTGGAATCTCTGTGCATTTCTGTTCTGGCCTGGTCAGATTTCCAGTCCACAGATGGGTAATATAAGTCAGACAGGATCAGGGTGACAGGCAGACTCCAGAAAGATTTCTAGGGGATAAGATATGGGAGGGGTGTCCTTGGTCAGATATGTTTGCCTATAGCTACCAGTGCTTTGCATAGCGGTCTGCTCAAAGGTTGACTGCACTTTGAGTGTCTTGTGTGTGTCAGACTCTTTGATTAGCCTGGAGGTGTGTGTTTGTCTGACATATATGTATGGCCCACCTCATTTTGCTTGGCTGGCCACATTTGGGGTCAGGATGTTGCAGAGGATGAGTGATCAGGGAAGGGTCCCCATGTGTGTGAGCCAGGGTTCTGTGGGTGCAGATATGTCACCATCTTCCAGGGTTAGGACTGCCTGCAATAAGTGCATTTCCATGTTTAGACTCCTAGCCCTGCCTGTCGACTGTACAAGAGTATCACAGAATGTCCAAATTCATGACTCATATATCTTGTTGGTTATGCAAATGAGTGTGATTTTCAAGGAAAAGTGTTTTGTAAGTCACTCAGGGTTGAAGACAGATATTACTGACATTTGGCATTGCAGTTTCTGACCGTACCCATCAGACATTCCATGCTACTACAATCATTCTTTCAACTTTCTTACATTATTAGAGCAGTATTTCAAGTGTGTCCTTCTCTTTGGACTTTTTTCAACCACATATTCATGGCTTTGGACAGATTTCTGACTCTCTGACACTGGCAAGTTTTCTCCTAGCAGTTAGCAGCATGGCCTTTCTTTGCCTTATTTAGATTGTGTTATGTTGCTGTTATGGACCCCATGACACTCCCTAACAGGGCATTGTGGGTGAGGCATGGGCATTTGTCACAGGCTTGTAGGCCAGGCGTGACAGATGCAGGCCATCGGTAGCAAGGCAATGCATTCTGATATGTTCCCAGGCTGCCAGCAGTGGACAACCTGAGATGGCACCAGTAAGTTGACTGTGGGTGTTACTGACAATTGCTTTATATTTGTGTTGAGCCATCACTCTAGTTAATGGCTGGATGCTGCTTAAGGCTAAGGACATGTTACTGCATTTCTATGGCACTATGGGGAGGTGACACATCTGTACACAATACACATTTGAAGAGATTGTGCTGATATTTGCTTAACATTTTGGTCTCATTTAGGATAGTGGTGTGCCCTATCTTTCAGACTACAGGCATAACAGTATTGACCACAGGTCAGATTGTTCTGCCATAGACATTTGTAGTTTCAGACTTCTTACCTTTCAAAGCCATACTTCCCCTGCAAGACCTGCTGTGATATCACTGTGTAAAGTTCTGTGGGTGGGGATTTCATGGATGTCGCTATGTGGGGGCCTTTGCCAGGCATGTCTGTATGGTTTTCTACAGCTGATCTGCTGAGTGAGGCTGGGGTTGGGTATGGGACTCCCACTTTGACATCCATGCATGTGACCTATGACCCCCCCCCCCAGTTATTTGGCTCACCATATATACTGCAGTGGAATTTGCCAACTAGAGTGGTACTGCATGGTGTGGGTAGGCCAGTACTGGGAATACACTTCCTGCTGTCCCACAGAGCTGTCAGTTGTCTGCTGCTATCCCAGTAAGCCACACCATTCCCTTGCATGCTTGAATCAATACCATAGATATTCTATCAGAACATTCCACTCCATTCATTAATTTTTTTAGGGAGACTGACTTACTTTGTGCCTGAGGCTGTTGTGATGATGGTGTCTTAGAGCTGATTATGTTGGATGCACACAGTACACTGTCTATACATGGTAGGGTATAGGTGGTGTGTTGTTTGGCATCCATTTTACTGTGTGTGCGAGTCAGAGAGAGATCAGTCCCTTGGGTCCTGCAGTGTCAGTGTATGTGCTATGTATTGCCTCTTTGCTAAGGACAGGGCATACTGGGTACACCTCCATCTGCCTACAGGAGCAGGCTCAAGATGTTCCTCCTCCGAGTCCCTCTGTGCCTGTGGTGACCTTGGCAATGGTGGGGGGCTGTGTGGCCCTTCCTCATTTTGTTTCTGCTGCAGCTGTTTCCGCAGGATTATATTGTGTAGCATGGCACATACTATGAACATGTGTGCATATGTGGCTGAAGAGTACTGCAAGGCTCCACCGGATTTGTCAAGGTAGCAAAACTGTGACTTGAGCATCCCAAACACACACTCTATAATGATCCTGGTTTGTGCATGTGCCTCATTATGGCATTCTTGTGTGGGTGTGGGTGCATTTCTGATGAATGTCATCATCCACGACTCCAGTATGTATCCAGCATCCCCCACCAGATGGCCATATGGGATGTCCCCACTGGCAAACACCCGGTACAGCTGTGACGAATAACAGATGTGGGTGTCATGATAACTTCCAGAGCTGCCAGCACACACATTGATGATAATGCCATGGGCAACATGACCTGGCACTTGATGGAGTGGAACCCCTTGCGGTTTAAGTAGACCCTACCCTGGTCACTGGGTGATGCTTTGAAGTGGATGTGTATGCAGTCTATGGCACCCAGTACCTCTGGGTATTCTGCTACATGGTGGAAGAGATGCATATTGCAGGTCCTCTGCTCACGGGTGTTGGAGAAGTAAATGTGCTCAGTGGCATGCAGTCGTATGGCAACCAGGAACTGGTGGAGTATCCTGGATGCAGATGCCTGTGAGACCCCCATAGTATCCCCAGTTGTTTTTTGTAAAGTACCAGTAGCTAGTATTCTTAAGGCTACACATACCTTGGTATCCACTGGGATGGGTTCCCCTCTGTTGGGTCTGGTTCTGAGGTGAGGCCGGCACAGCTCAACAAGTTGCTGAAGTATGTCCCTGTCCACCCTGTAGCACTCTACTATCTACAGATCTTGTAGCCCTTGGTAGGTTACCTGGGGTCTGAACACTCTTCTCCTCCTCCTTGGTCAGAGGTGGTTGTCAGCATTATCCTCCTCACCACCCTCAGTCTCTAGCACATACTGATAGATCAAAGCAACAGCAGCTCCTAACATGTTTTGTTAGTTTTGTCAATTTAAAATTTCCCCAAATGTGTACACCAGTGGTGTAGAGTTTGTGGGGAAAAAGCAGACTGAAAGGTGTTTGCATAGGTTATAGTAGTGCACTGGGCTGCTGCCTGTGTAATTGGCTGATTCTGATACATTCCACCTGCCAGCTACTCTTGTTCTCCTTGATTGCCTTCCTACTGCTGTTTTCCTTTCCCATCTCTCTGTCTCTATACAACTCCAATTTTAAGCCATACTACTTTCACAAGTATATATGCACAGTTCTTATAATAAGCTGCATTGGTCACTGTGACCGCTTTACTGTCCTCATTTAGAACAATTGTAATATATTTTATTTGTATGTAAATACTATGTAAAAAGCATTTTCAGTCATGTCAGTTCTACTCACATGTAATTGTCTACCTATTAATATTTCACTTATGTAATGCCAGTGAACTATAGATAGCTAAATTTGAATATCACTGCTTGTAATTAATTTGTCTGTTTCATCATTTGTATTTTGTCATTGTCTTATCTACTTACTATATGTTAAACGTGGCGCTTTTCTCCCCGGGCATACACTGAAAATGGACCTGGTCCAGCTGGATTTTCCTGGTTAACAAATGTAAAATAAATAAAAAATAAATAAATGTCTTCCCCGTTTAAGCCCTGATGCAAGCCAGGCATTCCCAGTGCTCAAATGTAAACAGTTTTGCTATTCCCTGTGTTTTGTTTTTTTTTAGCCCGGTGCACACTGCGCACACCCATTTAGCTACAGTAAACACTTTTAAGCAGAACTGGCCCTCCCTGGATGTGAACATGCCCTGCATTTCATGGAATAGGAAAATACAGCCTCAGACACACCCTCTTCCTTAGCTGTGCTTAGCTAAGGCCTAAGGGCAAACATGGGCCACTGAGCTCCAATGTGCTTACAGGAAGCATGACACACCCCCTTTTCATGTTAGCTGCTCCTCCTGTCTACACCATGGTGTTAGAGCACCTACACGGTTAGGTGCAGTCTGACACTTAGAAGAAATGTGTGATTCAGTATAAATCCCTTCATTTGCATACACCACTGCCTTACTCCTGAGTTACTACACTTACACTGAGCCTTTCCTCTTAGCAACCACTATCCCCTGGTATTGTTTTCATTCTGCATGCTATTGACTATTACGGCAAAATGTAGATTTCTCTCAAAATTGATTTTCCCCTTTTTTTTCTTATTTTCAGCATGATCCCATTTGTGTGTCACTGCCCTTTGCTTAAATGGCCGAGATTGTCCAAAAAAAAAAACTTTTATTTTAAAAAAATGAAAACTATTTTTCATGTCAGTGGCCATATATTTGGCCACTGGCATACCTAATAAATGGAATACATGCTTTATTTGAGGCTGTCATGCCTCCGTTTTCTTATTTGCAGAAATGTATTCAGCTAGTAACTGAATACATTTCTGCAGGTTACACGGTTCCTTGACGAACACCTGCCTGCTTGCTGAATCGCTAATAAGTTCATAGGTTCATAGGTGGGTACTAGGCTAGCTGCCCGAAGGCATTTATAAGCCTAGCCAGAATGTGTTGGCTTTCGCTGTCTCCTTAGATTAGTTCACTGTGCCTCTGTCCAGCAGAGCCACTGAAGTGATCCCTGAGGTAAACTTTCTGTTTCCCATCCACTCGTCAAGGTTTCTTTTGAAGAGTGTTAGCGAGGAGCTCTGCCTAATGTAGATTGGGAACTTGTTCCAAAGCATAGGAAGTCTCTGGGAGAGGAATCTATCCCTCCAGCACGTCCTATTTATTGTTGTGGTGAGGTTTAGATCCCTAGAGTGTGTGGCTTGAGGGGATAATGTTTTCTTTAGGTGGAGCATGTCCATTAATTCTGGGTTGGACATGGCCTTGTATGTCAGGCAGAGATCACCTCTGAGTAGACGGTATGCAACCGAGTACAACTGGAGTTTCTTCAGTCGCACTGCATAGGGCATCTGTTTGAGGCAATTGATCCTCTTGGGGAGGTACTTCTGTGGTCTTTCCAGCTGTTGCAGGTGTCTTGTAAGGTACATCCCAAATGGGGCGTTGTACTCTAAGATGGGTCTGATGAGTGATGAGTAGAGGGGCACAATGACTTCTTTTGATCTGGATGCGAACCCTTTTGTGATTAGGTGGGCCACGCAGAAGGATTTTCTAACCACTTTGGCAATGTGATTATCAAAGATGAGATTACTATCTACTTGGGTCCCCAGATCCCTTATTACCTCTTTCGTATTTAGGGGACTGCCACCTATGTGGTAGTTTGTGGATACTTTGTTTTTTCCAAAGTGGATGACTATGCACTTTTTGGCATTTAGCTTGAGGCCATGATTTTGACACCAGGTATCCGTCTCAGTGATACCCTTTTGGAGGATGTCTGTGTCAGCTGGAGAGTCAATTATAGACCCTAGTTTGCAGTCATCTGCAAACTTGGTCAGCCATAGTCCTCCTGTGTTTGCCTGTACCTCTGAGAAGTATATGCCGAACAGGAGGGGTCCTAGGACTGAGCCCTGGGGAACACCACTTGTAACCGGTTTAGAGACGGACCTACCTCCTGCAACTGTCACCATATGGGTTCTTGTCCATGAGCCAGTTGGCAACCCATCTTGTGACATAGGGGTTTATGTTCAGGCTGGTGAGCTTGTCTATAATACCAGAATGGGGAATGATGTTGAAGGCCTTAGTGAGGTCTAGGTAGGCTGTGTGTACCACCTTTCCCTCATCTATAGCCTTGGTAACTGTCTCAAAGAAGTCCACCAGGTAGGCATGATCTGCCCTTAACAAAGCCAAACTGGTTAAGGTCCAGTGTTTGGAGGTTCACAATGTTTCTGTTAATGAGTTCCATGATGATGCGCTCCATAGCCTTGTAGACCAAGCTAGTCAGGCTTATAGGGCGATAGTTCCCAGGGTCTGTTGTGGCTCCACCTTTGTGGAGCGGAATAACTGTTGCTGTGTGCCACTCTATGGGTATGTAGCCTGTGGAGAGGCTGAGTTTGAACAGTGTGTTTAGGTGAGGGGTTAGTTTGTCTTTGAGCTCGTGTAGGACGCAGCCTGGGACACCGTCCAGTCCCATTGATGCTGAGTTTTTGGCTTTGGAGAGGGCTGTTTTAACCTGAGTGTCTGTGATTTCAGGGACTCTACATTCTTCGGATATGGTTATGGGCCCTTTTTGGGGTGAGAGAGGGCTGAAGTTTGCACTGAACCTGTCTGCCAAGATGTTGGCAATATCAGTCGGTTCAGTGTATTTTGTGCCATTCTGCACTAACTCTGAGCAGATCTGAGCATTGCCACTTAGATTCTTGACATAGCTAAAGAATGCCTTGTGGTTATCTTTGGAGTCCTTGGCAATTTTTCTTTCAAAGCTTGCCTTGGATGATTTTATGAGGGATCGTAGTTTCTTGCTGATACTGATCAGGGATGTCTTCCCTTCTTGGGATTTTACTCTTTTCTGTATTAGTTTCCTCATTCTATTGTATAGCTTGTTTATGGCAAGAGTCCACCAGACCGGTTTCCTTTTCTTGGAGGAGTGAGTCTTGGTTTTGCTTGAGATGGCATGATCCATGCATTCTTGTAGCTGCCCGTAGAATGCATTAGTAAAGGATTTTGCAGGTTGGACAATGTTATCCTTCAGCATGGGGGCTTTGAAACTTTCCACCTCAGTCTTAAGTAACGTGAAGTTTGCTTTTGAAAAGTTTTTCATGGTGGCTTTCTTGTCCGGGGGTGGGGGTGGAATATAGATATCCAAAGTGATTTCTGTATGGTCAGATCTAACCAGCGAGGGGTTGACGTCTGGTGTGGAACACCGGTCACCCATGTCGGTGTTGACCAGGTCCAATATGTTGTCACCTCTGGTGGGAGTGTTGACCAGTTGAGCCAGGGTATTTGAGTTTATAAATTCTAGGAAAAGTTGGGCAAGGGAGTTAGTACTTCAGTAGTTCTGACAAACTGTAAAACACCAAGACAAACAAACTAAGTAATCCAACTGAGCAGAATAAAAGAGGCACAAACGTTGATGCTGTACTGTTAAGCGCTTTTCGTTTATGATGAAGTTTGTGTTGTATCATAAACGAAAAGCGCTTAACAGTACAGCATCAACGTTTGTGCCTCTTTTATTCTGCTCAGTTGGATTACTTCAGTAGTTCTCCCAGTTAATGTTTGGGTAATTGAAATGACCCAATATTAGGGTTTTTGGTAGGACCTTTATGTTTCCCAGTGTTTCCAGAAATGTGGAATGGGGTTCCAGGGACATGGTGGGTGATCTGTAGCAAGCTACAATTTGAATTGCAGTTTTTCCCATTATTAGTTACATGTGGATGATCTCTGAAGCATTGTGCTGAGCCACTACCCTGGAGGTGTGGGTATCCTTGATGAATATGGATACATCCCCACCTTTTGTATTTCGGTTTGGGTTCTGTGGCTGAAATGTATGGTATGAGTTGTAGCCTGGTAGTGCTGGAGTGCTCTCTGGAGCCTTAAACCCGGTTTCTGTTACTGCACATCTATCGATTTTCTCCATACTGAGGAATGCTTCGAGTGAGTGCATTTTGAGGTTTAGACTTCTGGCATTGAGTAGCATTACCCTCAGTTTTTTGTTACTTGTGCTATTTACGGTGGTGAGTTCATCTTTTGAGCCTTGCCTAAAAAAGGCACTATGGGAGTGGCAAGAGCCTTGCCAAGTATTTGAAAGCCTAAGGGTGACAGGTGCAAGCCATCTCTAGTGAAGCAGCGTGGCTTGTCGAGCATGTCATCCCAGGCGGACAGACACTGGATCCCCTTTGAATGACACCAGAAACTTATCCAAATGTTGAAATTGAGAATTTTTTCTTTATACCATGGTATCATTCTTGGTGAGGGCAGGATGCTGCTCAGGGTCAGGGTCATACTGGCCTGGGCTACATGATCAGAGAGCTCTTCCATGTCTCTTTTCATGTAGTTCAGGGAGGTATGGCTCAGGTCATTCACACCAACATGGACAATGACAGAGTCATATTTGTACTTGTTCTGGAGTGACCTGAGTGCTTGTGTTATGTGGCGGATCCTGGCACCTGACAGGCAGCTAACAGTAACCTTCTCCTTATTCAGCCTAGTGAGTGGGTCGTCAGTGTGCCTGACTATAGAGTCACCTATTACTAGTATGTTGGGTATGTTATTTTGCCTTAAGGGCTGTGATTGCATGGCACACTGGTTTAAGTATGTGTTTCATGGTTTGTGTTGGGGGGTGGAGGTTACTTGGATGTTTGCTTTGGAGGTCTCTGTTGGTTTTGCAGATTTTTATTTAGAGCCTCCGAGTATGTTTTCGTGTATTTATGTGTGTTTTTTGCCAGTGCTGGTTTAATAGGTCTATGTAAAACTGGTGGTGTGATGCAAGTATTTCCCTTCTCCTCTTGACTGTCTGATCCAGTCTTGGGTTGAGAGAGCCTAGCCTCTAGTTTGGCTGTATAACTGCATCTCTTGCATGTATTAGTGTTTGATGGTAGTCGGAGGGGGTTGTCTGTGTACATGAGGCAGTTTTAACATTGCCTCAAAATGCCCAGATTCACCAGTTGGACTGGAGAGTAAACCTGAAACTGCCCTTTGGACATGCCTGGATATGTACAGGGAACTGTTTTACTGGATGGCTGGTAAGGTCGAATAGAGAGCCTTGTCCTTCTGTACAGTACAGGAGGGTCTAGTGCTAGGGTTTATAAGTGCTTGCTATACGTTTTGAGCAAGTGCCGGGCTGAGAAATGAATGACTTGAATGCTTAAGTTGAAAGTTTGTCTAGTTCCAAGGGAAAATGTGAAGAGAAGACTTTGTAGAGCCAGGAATAGTTTTACCTTAGCTAACCGGTGCTGCCCGGCATGCAAAACCGAGCAAATATGGTATTTCTAGCAGGGAAATGAAAGAGATAGAAATTAGCCCAAATTGGCCAATAAACTACTAATTTCTGGGCTGAAACCACTCCTCCAGGGACAGATAGGCTGCTCAAAGCTCCCCTCTCTCACAGGTGAACAGAGAAACTTCCTTCTATCCAAGTAAGGTATGGGCAAACACAGAGATTTGTAACACAGCCCTGAATTCAGCACTAACCTGAACACTGGACCATACAAGCTTAGAAAGGTGGGAAACAAGTATATATATATTTTTTTTCAGAAAATAAAGCAGATACACTCAAGAAAACAGTTGAAAAGCACAGAAAATGGATAATTATAGTTATATATCACAGATCAGAGTTGTAGTCAATGCCCCCAGTAATAAAATAGGAAGGAACACAAATACAGTAAAAGCAGATGAATAAAGTGAAATTTCATATATATATATATATATATATATATATATATATATATATATATATATATATATATATAAAACAATAGAAAACAAACTGATTTAAACAAGTTACCCGATTAACCAGAAAAAAGCTCAAAACTGAACCCTGTTCAACAGTCTTCAATCAGACAAGTTCTAACTGCACACCCCTGCTCACTAGGGTGCAGGGGAACATTCTCCAAAAAAGATGGCCTGGATCAGTGCCTCAATTTATACAAACAAAGCTAGATTCAGCAGGCCTGAATCTGGTCTATGCTACAGCAACAAGGCACACCAATTTCAGAAAGAAACAGTTCAAATAAGCAGTCACAATAAGCCTGTGACCAGAAATTCCCAGCTCAGAAGGGCAGAATCCAGCCTCTCCTCCCACAATAGAGCAGACCGCAAACCTTCTTAATGTAGAATAACTGGCCTGAAGCCCAAGTGCTTAAACCAGAACTAATACACTTTTAGAATAGCAGACACTGGGCCTTCAATCAGCAATTCCCAGCTTAGAAGGATGTAAGCTACTTGTCCTGCCTCAACAGTGCAGACCACAAACCTTCTTAATGTAAAACAGCCTATATGAAGCCCAAGTGCTTAAACCAAAAGACTTAGAATAACAGTTACAATTTAATCAGGCTATGACCAAGCAGTAATAAATGCAGCAGAATAAATAAAATTGAGTATTTTTAAGAAAAGCAAAATAGAGTAGGAGGAAACACAACTACAGCAAAAGCAAATGAATAAAGTGCAAAATTTTTTATTTATTTTTTTTTTTTTTAAGTGTAACAAGAGAGGAAGGAAGAACCTAAGTGGTGCATGGTTTTCACCAGCAAATGAGTTAGTTAGCATAGGGCAGTGGTGTGCATGTAGGAATAGTGTAGGAGTGCTCATGCACGTCCCGGGAGCCCTTTGGTGAATCGCTCGGCGGACATATTGCATGCAGCAGCTCCTGCACTATTCCTGCACATCATGCAGGTCTTAATGAATCCCAGGGACTGCCTGTTTATGTACATAACAAACTGATGAAGTAGGTACAGAACACACCTTCCTAAATAAGACATCCGGGTACTTTCTGTCAAACTTAAAGTTATAGTGCAAGACAAAATTAAACAAAGGAGTTTTGTTGCCCTTAATGTTGCATCACTCTGTAATGTCTTCCTTATAATTTGTGTGCTGAAATGTTGAAAGTAACAGAGTCAAGACAATGATATTTTAATATGGAAATTAATAATGTAAGTGCCTTTTTAGGTTTAGTTTTTCAATAATGGTAGTTTTGCTTTCCAAAGTGGCATTGTTCAGCAATTTTGTTGAAGTGAAATGGGAGACTAGATGTTCCTTTTTATTCTAGCTGTTCCATGGGGATCTGGAAAGAACACACATCTAATAGCCAGGTTGTTTTAGAATTTTGAAGTGTTATATGAGGTACATTGGTAACATGTCTATTACGTGAAATTGACCTACTGATATTTTAAATGATTTTACAGTATTTATTAATAGTGTCTATATTTCAATTTACATTAAGCCTCAATATTAAGGCTATTCATTTTTATATTGCTTCTTCTTCTTCTTTTGGCTTTTTCCCGGTTAGGGGTCGCCACAGCGGATCACCTTGTCCGCACATTGAATGGCAGTAGAGTTTTACGGTGTCGAGTTGCCAGCCCGGCGCCCAACCTTCCACAGAAGGCACATTCACATGCACACCTAGGGCCAATTTAGAGTGTCCAATCCACCTACAGCATGTCTTTGGGATGTGGGAGGAAACCGGAGCACCCGGAGGAAACCCACGCGACCACAGGGAGGACATGCAGACTCCGCACAGAAGGCACCCCAGCCGAGGATCGAACCAGAGAACCTCTTGCTGTGAGGCAGCAATGCTAACCACTGCACCACCGTGGCCGCCCCATTCATTTTTATATTGCTATTCATAGAAAATTGTGTCAGTGGAATCCTGGCGATACCAGCTTATAAGAAGCAAGTAAAAAAATATTCTTTCATGCACCTGAAGCATACAAAAAGGAACGTTATTAAGTCACAGTTCATCATACCTTCAAGGCTTGCTGCTAATGTGTTGATGTTTAAGTATAAAATAAAAGATTTAACTAAAAAAATATGTTAGGACAGTATCGAGTGATAAAAGAGAAGTTATTGAGTTAGCTAAAAGACAAAATGAGGCAGCACAGAAATGCAGCATAGTGGTTTAGTGGAAAATCCACGAGTCAAGGGTTCTATTCACAATATCTATAATTTACTGGAGAAAACTGGCAAAGGAACCAAAGTATTGGGAGCAAATAATTAGAGAGGGAAAGGTAATAGAATGGGAAGATGCCTATAATACATTTGGACTGCAGGCTAGAGACTGCCTTCTCTATCAAGGATTGATATCAGAGTATAGGCAAAGAGAAATGCATAGGGGCAGCTTAAGTGAAAGACTAGTACTGGTAGAGATTTTAGATGAATCTAAAACAGAAGCTGGTATTAAAAAAAGGGATAATTAACAAGGCATATAAAATATTGCTGGATAACTATGGGAATCAATCAGAGGAGGTTAGAAAGCATTGGGAAGAGAGGCTAGATAAGCAATTAACCAAGAAACAACAGGAGGGTATATGTATGGCTCCCAAATATGTAATAAGTCTAGACACTTTCAGATTTTGGCTTGGGCATGTTTGCATAGGTTTTATTATACCCCAAACAGATTCCAAAGAATTTTTTCCTCAGGTAGATTGCAAATGTTTGAGGTGTAATGGGGAAGAAAGAGGTAATTGGTAACATATTTTTTCTAAGTGTAATAAGCTGACAGACTTTAAAATTCTCTGCAGACTACTATGTCAGAAACACTAGGTAATCAAATTTGAGTTTTTGAACTGTGATACACGAGCTGAATTGTCTAGACATAATAAGGCCTTGCTGAGTTTAATTCTGGTGGGTGCCAAAAATACAGTTACTAGGAAATGGAAATCAAAGGCTAAACCAGCTGTATTAGAAGTAGTGAAAATAGTAACAGAGATAAAAGAGCTGAAAGTGGAATCTTTAGAAAAGGGTAGGAGCAAATTACATAGAAAACATGGGAATTGGGGGAACAGTTCATGCAGAATAACGTTTTGGAGGAGGAATGAGATTTAAGGGAAGCTAGACATTGAATTAGCTTTGTAACTGTTGTTTGACAATGGCTGTATAGAAGATTATATGTGATACATGATATTTGCAACTGAAAATTTGTCAATGTGGTTTGTTTCCATTTATTTAAATGTATGATTGCCTATGTCAGAAGCAATAAATAGATTCATTTGCTAGTCTGATGAAATCTTCATATGAGCATGATTACTAGGTGTTTTTATTTACAATAAATTATGAAGTTATGATCATTAACCTGATTTGTATTTTGTTTTTATTGAAGTTTACTGCACTGCAATGAGCTAGCTTTTGGTTTTACAGTAGGTTCAAAGAGTTTGCAAACAGCTAGCTTAATTACCAGTCTGTAATTTAAAAAAAAAAACACTGTTAGCTACTGCATCCAGAGATTTTTTTATGATGATGGTGTCCATTGCTAGCAGAGTCCAGTAATACACATGGGAACTACACTAATATTTGGTTTCATAGGTTCATAGGTGTGTACTAGGCTAATGGCCCTGGAGCCTTTACAAGTCTAGCCCATAGAAGTGCCCTAGCATCATGCTGCCCGACATTAGTTCCCAGTGCCTCTATCAAGTAGAGCCACTGAAGTGATCCCAGGGGTGAACTTTCTATTTACCATCCACTCATCAAAATTTCTCTTGAAGAGGGCCAGTGAGGTGCTCTGGTTGACATGTATGGAAAGACTATTCCAGAGCATGGGCAGTTTCTGGGTTATGAACCTGTCCCTCCAGCATGTTCTGTTGATTGTGGTAATGAGGTTGAAGTCTCCAGAGCATGTGGTGCGGAGGGATTGGGATTTCTTTAGATGGCTTTGTAAGACAAGCAGAGATCGCCTCTTAGTAGATGATATGAGACAGAGAATAGCTGAAGTTGTTTGAGTCTGTCCATGTAGGACATGTGTTTAAGGCCTAGGATCCTCTTTGTGAGGTACTTTTGTGGCCTTTCCAGCTGTTGCATGTGTCTAGTGAAGTACATGCCAAATGGGGCATTATACTTGATGATTTGCCTAATGAGGGAAGAGTAGAGAGAGATGATGACCTCTTTCTTCCTGGATGCAAAGCCCTTGGTAATGAGATGTGCCACATAGAAGGACTTTCTGACCACAGTGGCAATGTGGTGGTTGAAGGAGAGGTTGCTGTCAACCTGTATCCCCAGATCTCTTAAAACGCCTTCAGTGTTCAGTGTGCTCCCATTGATGTGGTAATTAGTGGAAACTGAGTTTTTCCAAAAGGGGATGATGATGCATTTTGTGGCATTAAGCTTAAGGCCATGGTTTTGACACCAGTCATTGGTCTCAGTGATGCCTTTCTGTAGGATGTCTACATCACTTGGGGAGTTAATAATGGCTCCCAGCTTGCAATCATCTGTGAACTTGGTCAGCCAGAGTCCCTCCGTGTTGGCCTGGACTTCACAGAAGAAGATGCCAAACAGGACAGGACCCGGGACCGATCTCTGTGGAACTCCACTCATGACAGGTTGGCAGTCTGTCTTAGAGTCCACTACTTTCACATTGTGGGTTTTATCTGTGAGACAATTTGCAACCCACCTAGTGATATAGGCGTTGATGCCTAGTTTGGTGAGTTTATCAATAATTCCTGAGTAGGGAATGGTATCAAAGGCCTTGCCCAGATCGAGGTAGGCTGTATGAACTGCCTTGCCCTCATCCACAACTCTGGTGACTGACTCAAAGAAGTCAACTAGGTTGAGCAAGCATGATCTACCTTTCACAAACCAAATTGCGTGGGTTCTAGAGTTTGGAGATTCCCTATATCCTTGTTAATTAGGTCCATGATGATGTGCTCCATAGCCTTAAATATCAGACTTATCAGGCTAATGGGGCGATAATTCATAAGGAATGTAGTTGCTCCCCCTTTATGGAGAGGGATGACTGTAGCAGTGTGCCATTTGGTAGGGAGAAAGCCTAAGGTGAGGCTGTTATTGAACAGGGCACACAGATGTGGTGCCAGTTCATTTTGCAGTTCATGTAGAACACATCCAGGGATACTGTCAGGTCCCATGGAAGCTGTATTCTTGGCTTTGGACAATGCAGTTTTAACCTGTGCTGCAGTAATGCTGGGTGCCTGGCATTCCTCCAGTATTGTGATTGGTCCTTGGGGGGGGGGGGAGTAGTAAAGTTGGCACTGAATTTGTCGGCCAGTATGTTGGCAATATCTGTTGACTCAGTATAGGAGGTACCATTGTGCAGTAACTCAGAACAAACCTAGGTATTGCTGTGGAGATTCTTGCTATAACTATAGAAGGCTTTGTGGTTGTTTTTAGTTTCTGCCACAATTCTGCATTCATAGCTGGCTTTAAAGGTTTTGATGAGGGATCTCAACTTTTTGTTGAGGCTAATAAGGGAGTTTTTTCCAGTCTTGGGATGTCACCTTTTTCTGCAACAGTTTCTTCCTTCTGTTGTAGAGTTGATTAATGGCAGGGGACCACCAGATTGGCTTCCTTTTTTGCAGGAGAGCGTCTTGGTTCTGTTGGGTATGACTAGTTCCATGCATTTATGTACGTGTTTGTACAGTGCATCAGTGTATGATTCGGCAGTCATGCATCTATTTTCCATTGACATGGGTGTGGTGAAGTTAGCCACTTCTGTTTTTAGGAGCCCAAAGTCATCTTTGGAGAAGTTTTTCATGGTGGTTACCTTTGCAGAGGGTGAGGGTGAGATGTGGATTTCCATGGTGATTAGTTTGTGGTCAGATCTAACCAAGGAGGAATTGACTATTGGTGTAGAGCAATGGTTGCCCATGTTAGTAATAACCAGGTCAAGGATGTTGCTTGCTCTAGTGGGGAAAGAATGAGCTGGTCCAGGGCATTGGATCTGATGAATTCCAGGAAGCATTGGGCCAGGGTATTGGTGCATGAGTAGTTTTCCCAGTTGATGGAGGGGTAGTTGAAGTCACCTAGTATGAGAGTATTGGGTTGGACTCTAATAGTTTCCAGGGTGCTTAGGAACAATGAGTGAGAGTCTTGGGACATGTTTGGGGACCTATAGCAGGCTATGACCTGAATCACCATCTTACCCAATGTTAGTTGTACCCGAAGTATCTCAGATGCATTATGCTGGGCTACTAATCTGGAGGTGCGCATATCCTTTATGAATATGGAGACACCTTTGGAGCTTCAGTCCATGTTCTTTTGCTGATTTGGCATTGTGGTATGTTGCTCTGACTGTAGGACACAGGGTCCTGGGTTCAAGGCTTGTCAGTGAAACTCATGGTGGTAACACAACATTTTGTCAGGCTCCAGTGCCCTAACAGATAAAGCATTGGGCTCCTAAGCCAGGGATTGTGGGTTCAAGTCCCATCTGGGGTGATATAATCTTGATACAAGTGAAGCTTTTTATGCTGGAGGGACAGATTCCTGTCCCAGAGACTTCCCATACCCCGAACAAACTACCTATCTATATCAAACAAAGCTCCTCATTAGCACTCTTCAAGAAAAATCTTGATGATTGGATGGGAAATAGGAAATTCACCCCGGGGATTGCCTCTGTGGCGTTGCGAGACAGGCGCACAGGAAAATAATTTTCTTGGGTGGTGAAAGCCAGGGTACCTTTTTTTCTAGGCTTATATAGGCCCTAGGGCCAATAGCTTAGTACCTACCTATCAACCTATGAACCTATGAAAGGTGTGGAATGATTTATAGCCTGGTAGCACATGGGTGCTTTCTGCTGTTTTAAACCAGGTCTCCGTTACAGCACAAATGTCGATGTTCTCCATTTTGAGGTGTGCTTTGAGCAAGTGCATCTTGAGATTTAGACTTCTAGCATTAAGCAGCATGACCCTCAGATTGCATTTATTTATAGCTGTTATGGTTGTAATTTGGTCTTTGGAACATCGCCTAAAAATGGCACTGTAGGAGTGGTAAGAGCCTTAGCCAGTATCTGGAAACCCAGGGGTGACATATGCAGGCCATTTCTGGCAAAGCATCAAGGTCTGTCAATCATGTCATCCCAAGCAGACAGATACTGGATCCCCTCAGAATGACACCAGAAACTTAGCCAATTGTTGAAGTCAATCATTTTCTGCTTGTACTGCAGTATCATTCTGAGCGATGGTAGGATGCTGCTCAGGGCTAGGGTCATACCTGCCTGGGCCACATAATCTGAGAGCTCCTCCATGTCTCTTTTCATGTAGTCCAGAGAAGTACATCTCAGGTCATTCACATCCACATGGACAGTGACAGAGTCATACTTGTACTTGTTCTGGAATGACCTGAGTGCGTGTGATATGTGTCAGATTCTGGCACCTGATAGACAGCTGACTGTTACCTTCTCCTTATTCAGCCTAGTGAGTGGGACATCAGTGTGCCTCACTATTGAGTCACCTATGATTACTGCATTGGGAAAGCTGTTTTGCCTTAGGGGCTTAGGTTGAGGGGCACACTGTGTAGGAGAGATATGTGTCTTGTGGTTTGTGCTGTGTTCTGATGGTCAACTGTGTTTGTGCCTTGGAGGTCTCTGTTGTTTGCGTAGATTTCTATTGAGAGCCTCTGCGAAGGTGAGTGTGCGGTTTGTGTTTTTATGTGAAAGCTGTGATGGTGGCTGTTTTGGAGAGCTATGTGTTGCATGTGGTGTGGTGCAGGTGTTGACCTTCTCCTCTTGGCCAGCTATTCTGGTCTTGGATTGAGAGTACATGGCTTCCAATTTGGATATATAAGTGCATCTCTCACAAGTCTGAGTGTTGGGACATAAAAATAGAGTTGTCTGTGTACATAAGGCAGTTGCCACACTGCCTCAGAATGCCCAAATTCACCAGGTTAATAGGAGAAAGCACAGGGAACTGACCTTTAGACATGCAAGGAGGGATGGCCATTATTACTAAGTACTGGAGCTGTTTTCTTATATATTCCTTTTACAGAAAAAATGTCACTCGAGGTGTCTGAGTCTGTACAGAGCACTGCCAAACACTTGAGGGGAAACTAATATAAAGACCCTGAAAATTTAAGGATGAAGTATTTAGGCAGATATTCTGAAATTAGAAAGAAATCAAGCAGTACTTACTGAAAAATAAAGAATTAGCTTGTCAAGAATGATGGAAAGAGGGGAGTCGCATGAATGGCTACTTCCTGGCTACTACTAATGCTAGTCTCAGCACAGCTTCACTCTGTTGGGATACAATACTCCTTTGCTTCTTCTCTCACCAGAATCAAAATGTTAGCACCAATCCCAAGAAGAGAAGCAGGTCACGGCCTGTTTGGTGATCCACAGTCTTGGCCCAGATGATGCAAGGGTCTGCAGGCTTGTAGCCTTTTTCTGGTAGATGCCTTGAATAGCAACCAGACCAATCAGGTACGTTAAGCATAGGCACTCACTCTCCAACCAGAAAGAGTCAGGAATCAATACACTCTGCTCCTACTCTCACCAGGATCAGAATATAAGCACAGATTCCAAGCAGTCACCTATAAAGCAGATATTAAGTTTTCTGGTGATCAGCAGTCTCTAGGAAATAATGTAACTGCACTCCTCTCACCAGGAGAAAACAGAAGCACTAATCCCAAAATGACTACTGAGAGGCAGAATGTGGTCTCTCCAATAACTGGTGGTCCTGCAATAGATGCTTAAAGGTGAGATGAAAAAATGGTTTATCCTAAACACTGCAGTGTGCACTAGAAGAATTAGATGTGAAAGTAGGTAACAAGTTTTACCTGTCTAAAAAATTAAGTTTTAGTGGAGATTCACTATTTTTAAAACAGCAAGATAGATCGAAATGGGATAGTCACTTTTGTATTCTGGAACTATGGAATACAGTAGGATGGCCAATAAATTTAAATACTAGAAAGGGAGTGATTTCACAAAATGATAATTTTGTGCTTACTCACTCCAGACAGTAAAAGCAGAGAGGAAATGAAATATGAAGTCAAATTAACATAAAGGGCAGGCAACAAGAAAGACAGTGGTGTTTAAGAACACAATAGTAACCGGGTGGGAAAATTTTAAAATTTCTGTCTGACTCAGAAGAGACAGGGCTGTGGTCTCTTTTCAAGTTTTAATATGCAGTTAAAAGCAGAATACAAATAAAACACAGTGTAAAGAAAACAAATTGCATGATGTGAAGATTACTGATCCTACAGACATTGCCAACATACTGGCTGACAGGTTCAGTGCAAACTTCTCCCCTCCCCAAAAGGAGAGATATCTATACCAAACGATTGCAGCCCCCAAACATCTCCAGCCCAAGTGAGAACTGCTCTCTCAAAGCAAAAACACAGCATCCATGGGACCTGATGGTGTCCCCGGCTGTGTGCTCCACGAACTCAATGAGGAATTAAACCCACAGCTAGGACAGCTGTTTAATCAAAGTCTTACCTCTGGATACGTACCCAGCGAGTGGCGCACTGCAACTGTGGTCCCACTTCACAATGGCGGTGCCTCCACCGACCCTGCAAATTCCCGCCCCATTAGTCTGACATGCCTTATCTGCAAAGCCATGGAGAGCATCATAATCGACCTCATAAATAAACTCATAGGGAATTTGCAGACTTTGGATCCAACCCAGTTTGGCTTTGTCAAAGGCAGATCATGCCTTTTAAACTAGGTTGACTTCTTCGAAACAGTCACCAAAGCCATTGACGAGGGAAAGGCAGTCCATACAGCCTACCTCGATCTGGCTAAGGCCTTCGATACAATACCCCACTCGGGTATCATTGAAAAACTCATCAGCTTAAATGTTAACCCATACATCACAAGATGGGTTGCAAACTGGCTGAGTGACAGAACCCACAGGGTCAGAGTTGCTGGCGCCATGTCAGACTCAAAACCTGTCACAAGTGGTGTCCCACAGGGCTCAGTCCTGGGCCCACTCTTGTTTGGCATCTACTTTTCGAAGTACAAGCAAACACAGGAGGGTTATGGCTGACAAAGTTTGCAGATGACTGCAAACTGGGTGCCATAGTAGAAAACACATCTGACACAGATATCCTTCAGAAGGGTCTCACAGAAACGGATAACTGGTGCCAGAGCCACGGCCTGAAGTTAAATGCCAAAAATGCATAGTCATACCCTTTGGGAAAAACAAGGTTACCCCTAGCTACCAAATAGGTGGCAATCCACTGAGCACAGAAGAAGTTATCAGGGACCTGGGGACCCAGGTTGATAGTAGTCTGTCATTCGACACCCATGTAGCTAAAGTAGTTAGGAAGACTTTCTACATTGCCCACCTTATCATGAAGGGATTCTCATCTAGATCAAGGGAGGTCATAGTCTCCCTTTACTCATCACTCATCAGACCAATGATTGAGTACAATGCCCCATTTGGGATGTATCTGACCCGACACCTGCAGCAGCTGGAGAGGCCACAAAAGTTCCTCACCAAAAGGATAAAGGGTCTCAAAATCTGTCCTATGCTGCCCGACTGAAAGAACTCCAGCTCTATTCAGTCGCCACGCTTGCTCAGAGGTGACCTTTGCCTAACATACAAGGCCATGTCAAACCCAGATTTGATGAATATGCTTCACCTCAAAAATCTAGATCCATCAGAGCCACAAGGGCGGAGACTTAAACCTCGACACGGCTATTAATAGGACGTGCTGGAGGGATAGATTCATTACCCAAAGACTCCTATGCTGTGGAACAAAATCCCGGTACATGTGAGGCAGAGCACTCGCTGGCCTTGTTCAAGAGAAATCTTGACCAATGGATGGGAGATCGCAGATATACCCCAGGGATTACCTCAGTGTCACTGCTCGACAGAGGCACAGCAAAATAATGGGTATAGTTCCCCATACTAAAGGGGTGGCGTAAGCCACAAAACGATGGGCTAGGCTTGTAAATGCCCTCGGGCAGATAGCCTAGTATAAACCTATGAACCTATGAACCTATGCAGTATACAAAACAGAAAAAGGCAATAAAGTAATGCAAATTACAACAAATAAAAATCAAACTAACCTTTCCCTCACAGCAACTGTAGCAGAGTCTGATTGAACCTTTCCAGTGGTACATTACATTAAGACAGTGTTGAAGATCTGATATATATTTTTTTAAAACTGGTGTTTGAATAGCTGTCATATCCTTAATTAATACTTGATCATTGTTTCTTAACTTTCTCTTATACTTCTTGGGTTATCCAAACATTTTGACGTGAAGAGTTACATCTCTGGTTTCTAGTAAAGCATGAGAACATAACAATCACATGGAAGATACCAATATAGCTTTAAAACTTTACCTATTTATTTATCATTTTGTCAATAAGTAACTACACTGATTTTTATTAGACCACATCTGGAAAATAGAATATAAAAATAGTTTATATGTTCATCTAACAGCCACATTCAATAGTGCTATGTATTGAGAGGGTCTTAAATCATAACTCTCACAAGAAAATTGTGTAATACTGAAAAGAATTCTGATATATTGTTTTAAGCTTATCCTAGAATGTCCAGAATGAGTGGCTTAGCCAGATCATGGGTATTGTAGAGTGGCAAAAATCATGACGTGAAAAGGAGTAAAGATCTGTGATGCCTGTCAAACATATAACACATTATTAGTGACTACACCATTATACTCATCAATGTGGCCTGAAAAGCCATGGTCAAGACTACACATAAACTGTGCTGGAGCACTCCTGAGAAGCATGTTTCTAGACTCACAGACCTACAGTCAAAGTGAATTTTGAGTGTATGCCTTGAACTATGTTATTTCTCATATAATAATTGAAAAACTAAGATAAAGTTGAACTTAACATGGCATTCTAGGTATTCCAGAAAAAAATGATGTTTGATGTCAGATTTTGATTCACAAGTGTGAAATATGCAAACACTGTGAAAGGAAATAGAATTTTGTTATATAAATTATGTTCAATTTCATGCTTCACGCAATAATTTAGCAGAGGGAGCCTGAATGGGATAAAATGAAGGAGAGACTGTAGAAACGGGTACCAGAGCTGTTTAGCTACAGAATTACCCCTCAGATGACAACAAGTTTTTATCTGGCTCAGATTTTGCCATCACTAAGGATGAGATCTCCATATGACTTCTAATGTAAAAACAAATGCCCGAAGAAAGCAGTGGACCAAAACAAACATTTGATAAAAACACCAAGTTCAGAGGTTTTGTACTTGGAGATGATGTCAATGCCAAAAAGAAGAATTATGGTCATTAAACTGATTCCCAAATTCACTGTGCGTTTTTCAGGACTTGTGTCTTATACAGGAATCTCTAGTCATTGTCTATCTATTAGGAAATATAGAGATCTATAAGAGGCAGATTCAGAGAGACAGTACCAATAGACAACCTGAAAGGAGACTGAAGAGTCTCTGACCAGTGGAGAGGCTTCTACATATCTTCTACCAGGTTGTCTTGATATGGGTTCCCTAGAAGTGGTCAATGACCATCAGGTTGTTTACTCTCTGCCTTCTGCACTCCTTAGTAGTGGGTGTTAGCCCTAACCGTAACAATGCCCCTTCTCCCAACACTAACCCTACACCTTACCTTAATAAAAACCTTCCAAAAACACTGCCAGTATTCAGATAGATTTGAAGCTAGTGTTATGGGAGGTTTTAGTGTTAATATCGGGAGACAAAATATGTTCCTTTCTGGATATTTTTAGTTCAAGATGTATTCCGTTTGATATTCTGTATGTTTGAACATTTTTTGTCAGTGCTTTGAGTTTGACATTAAGGACGTTCGAGCATACATAATATATATAGGAAAAAATAGGAATTTGAGTAAGTATATACCCACTTCTGCCTTATGTGCATGATGCCTCTGCCCACACCTAGCCAGGGCTTCTTCAAAGGACCAGTTCCAGAGGAGAAGAAGAAGAAGAAAGGTTACTTTCCCAATTCATAGGTTCATAGGTTCATAGGAGGTTATTAGACTAATGGCCCTAGGGCCTTTACAAGCCCAGCCATGTAAATAAACCCATGTACTCTAACTGACCATAGTTAGATGGTCGTTGTTAGCAGAGCAATTCTATGATCAGCACCAACTGCCCCTATCTATGAGCAACATGTATTCCACTGCTGGGGTGAATTTATGGTCACCCATCCAGTTGTCAAGGTTGCACCTACATAGGGTCATTGAGGAGCACTGCTTCACGTGAAGTGGGATCCTATTCCACAGAAGTGGCAATCTCTGGGAGATATATCTGTTTGTTCAATATGTTCTGTTAATGTTACAGGCTAGCTTGAGATCCCTGGAGTGAGTGACTCTTGTCCCATTTGATTTGCAGCTGTGCAGCATTTCCATTAGGGCATGTCTCCTCTCCACACCCAGTATGATACAGTTGTACCGTGACAGGGCTTTCAGTCTTTTCATGTATGACATGTTTTGGAGGCCCTGGATTCTCTTGATTAGAAGCATCTGTGGTCTCTCCAGTTGCTGCAGCTGTCTGGTGAAGTACATACAGAAGGGAGCATTGTACTGAATCAGTGGTCTAATAAGGGTCAAGTACAGTGGAGTTATAACCTCCTTAGTCTTGGATGCAATGCTTTTATTTATGAGATGCACTTTGTAGAAGGCCTTCCCTACCACTATGGATGCATGGTGATCAAAGTTTCGAATGATATTAACCTGTGTTCCCCAGTCTTGTACCTCTAGGTTTGAACTTAGAGGGGTGCTATCTATATCATAATTAGTTATGGATGCATGGTGATCAAAGTTTCGAATGATATTAACCTGTGTTCCCCAGTCTTGTACCTCTGGGTTTGAACTTAGGGGGGTGCTATCTATATCATAATTAGTAGGGGCTACTTCTTTGCCAAAGAGGATAAGGAGGCATTTTTTGGGGATTTAGTTGTAGTCTGTGACTTTGGCACCAATCATCTGTCTGCGTCAGTCCCTTCTGAAATATGTTAACATCGTTGGGGGACTCTATGATTGTGCTCAGTTTACAGTCAGCTGCAAACTTGGTAAGCTACAGGCCATCTAATTTCTCCTGGACTTCAGAGAAATGGATTCCAGACAGTAAAGAACCACACAGAGATCCCTGTGTTACCCCACTGGTAACTGGTCTACTGGTAGAGTTGGTCTCCCCAGTTTTGACAGTGTGCATTCTGTTGGTGAGCCAGTTGGCTACCCACGTAGTGATATATGGGTTAATCTCCAGCTGGAAGAGTTTCTCAATGATTTATGAGAGGGGAAGTATGTCAAAAGCCTTGGTCAAATCAAGATAGGTGGTATGTACTGCTATGCCCTCATCCAAGGCTTTGGTGATATTCTTAAAGCTGTCCACCAGGTTTAATAAGCAAGATTTACCCTTGATGAAACCAAACTGGTTTGGGTCAAGAGTTTGAAAGTCACCTAGGTCTCTGTTGATTAGGTCTATAAGGATTCATTCCATGGTCTTGCAGATAAGGATGGTTAGGCTTATGGGTCGATAGTTCCATGGGTTGGTTGATGGACCCCCTTTGTGCAAGGGGATTACTGTTCTCCACTCTACCAGAACAAAGCTAGTGCTCAGGCTATGGTTAAAGAGAGTGCCAAGTGGTTCCACTAGGTCTTGTTTTAGGTTGTTTAGTAAGCAGCACGGGATGTTATCTGGTCCCATAGAGGCCATGTTTTTAGCTTTGGAGAGCACTTGTGTGACCTGTTCTTTCGAGATACTCGGTAGAGGACTGGTGCCAGGAATGCTTTAGGATATGGCTGGTAGGGACAGGGAGGGGGTGAATTTATTGCAAAATCTGTCAGCTAGCAGGTTGACAATTTTATCAGGTTCAGTGCGAGGGGTACCATCCACTATAGGTTTGGCACACAACTGGGCATTCCCTTTTAGGTTTTGGATGTAGCTAAGGAATGCCTTACGATTGTCTTTAGCTAGGGATTTATATTTAGTCTCATAACTAGCCTTAGAGGACTTTATAAGATATCTGATTTGCTTGTTCAAGCTGTAGAAGGTATTCTTCCTTTGTTGAGTAAGTTCCCTCTTGTTCTTAGATATCAGTTTCTTTCTTTTTTATATAATGTATTTATACTTAACAGTTCACCAAGGTAGCTTGTTTTTTCAGGAGGTCACAGTTTTGGTCCTGTGAGGTACAGCCAAGTCAATACATTTGTTCAAGTGGCTATATAAGGCATTTGTGTACTCCTCTGCATAGGAGTTACTGTTGGCTATGTTAGCAGGGGCTTTTAAACTTTTTATATCATGCTTAGTAGGCTATAGTTTGCTTTGGAGAAATTTTTTAGTTTGTATCCTTATTTCAAACTAGACAGATTTATGGTCTGACCTTACCAGGGAGGGAGCCACATGGGGATAGTGCAGTGACCCCCCCATGTTGATGAGCAGTAGGTTGAGGACATTTGAGCCTTTTGCGAGGGTGCAGATCAACTGTTCCAGAGCATTTGAATTAACAAAGTCCAGGAACCTCAGAGCAATTGTGTTTGTGCTCATGTAAGTCACCCAATCGATGGAAGGATAGTTGAAATCTCCCATTACCAAGATGTTTGTTTGGCTGTATACTGAGTAACTAGCAAGTCCAGGTAGGTGATGTGGTTATCCTGGTTCATGGTGGGGAAACGGTAGCTAGCGATGATATGATAGGGTATTTTGCCTATAGTCATTTGGATCTGGAGAGGATCTAGAGAATAGTACTGTTTTACCAGTCTCGAGGTGTATTGGGATTTAATAAAGATGGATACTCCTCCACCTTTGGTTCTTTCATGCTTGCTTTGAGGTCTGAACATGTGAAAGGCATTGTAGCCTTGTACGGCTGGAGTGCTCTCTGTGACCTTGAACCAAGTCTCAGTGACTGCACAGATGTCAGCATCTTCCAAAGTGATGAGTGCTTCCAAGGAATGCAGTTTACTGTTTAGGCTCCTAGCATTAAGCAGCATGGCCTTGAGTTTGTTGCTAGGGGATTTCATTACATTGGAAGTTTTGTTGTTTTGACATTGCCTAAAAAAGGCACTATGGGGGAAGCAAGTGTCTTTGCCAATATCTGAAAGCCTTGAGGAGAGAGGTCAAGGTCATCTTGACCATGTCCTCCCAGGCTGATAGATACTGGATCCCCCTGGAGTGACATCAGAAGCTAAGCCAATTACTGAAATTGATAATTTTTTGTCTGTATTGTGTTATCATCATAGGTGAAGGTAGAATGCTGCTTAGGGCTAGGGACATATCTGCCTGGGACACATAATCTGAGAGTTCAGTCATGTTTGTCTTCATATAGTCTAGAGAGGTACATCTCAAGTCATTCACTCCAATATGTAGTATGATAGAGTCATAACGGGAGTTGTTGCTGAGTGACTTGAGTGCATGCGCGATTTGATGGATCCCGGCATCTGAACAGGCAGCTGACTGTGACCTTCTCCATGTCCAACCTGGTGAAAGCGACATCTGATTGTCTCACTATTGAGTCACCTATGACCAGGACATTTGATTTTGAGGTGTTTTGCCTTAGAGACTTGATTGTTGAGACACTGGTAAGTGTGTTGTTATGTGTAGTGGTGGATTCTGTTTGGGTACCAGTATGTCTGAGTTGTTTGTACTTGGGAGGTCTTTGGTCTTTTGGTAGGTTGTTAGTTAGTACCACCACTTATGTGGGTTTATGTTTCTTGACCTTATCTTGTATAGGAGGAGAGGCATGTATGCTTTATGTCCTGACCTTATCTTGTATGAGAGGAGAGGCATGTGTGCTGACAACTTGTTTCATGTCATTTATTGTTACATGAGAGGACTCATTCTAGTTTTATGGTATAGTTACATCTCTCACATACTGTATTTTTTTCCTTTATGAGCAAGTGGTTGTCAGTATACACAAGACAATTGGTACATTGCCTCAGGATGCTCATGTCAAATATGCTGGCTGGAGAAATGTTGGGAAACTGACTGTCCACATTAACAGGTAATTCTTTAAGTACTAATTCATGAGAGGGCAAATTACATCAGCTATTGTTCTGGGATTAAGAAAGGGACTTATTCTGTAGAGGATCAGGGATGGAAAGTTGAGTGACGCAGCTCAGTGCTCATCTGAGTTGCATGTATGGGAGAAGTGTGCAGCTGAGTTGTCCTTTGAACAGCAGGAAACCCGCAAGAGATGCACTGACTGGTGTCTAGGGAAAAAAGTGATTTTAGGCGTTTGGGTCTATACAGGGAGCCACTATCTCCCATTGCACAATGCACAACTACACAGAAATGCAATGCTTATAAAGAGGTGAAATTAAACAGTCATAAACCAGTCTGACAATAGGAAATCACACAATGATCCTTCCTCCAGCAATCTCCAGCTCAGACAAAGCTGTATCTACAGCCTTCTATCACATGGTGCAGGGGAACCCTTCTTAATGTAAGATGGCTGGATTTGAGTTCAAGTGTATGAAAAACAGGCTAGCAAGTCTGGATCTAGTCTATGCTAACTAAGCAATTATTCAGTGCATTTACAGAACACACCCTATCAATAGAGGTAAGAATAAATAATTTGTCTGTTACTTTTTAACTTCTCACACAAATTCTAGTTCCTTCCCAAACAATGATGTGCTATACCATGCCCCAGAAGCATATTTCTGTGTTATTCTTCCCTGTTTCTGCCACAAAAATAATAGCCGTTAAAGCTATTTCACTGAATGAGACCAGTGTATATACTAGAAGAAATAAGTATATATAATATATATATATATATATATATATATATATATATATATATATATATATATATATATATATATATATATATATATGTGTGTGTGTGTGTGTGTGTGTGTGTGTGTATGTATATAGACAGATAGATATAACATTATATATAATTATCAAAATCTTTTAAAGCAGATAGTTGTCATTTACAGCAATTGTGTGAGGATACCGTAGAACAGAGATCTCAAAGCCAAGGCCTTCAAGAATCAACCAGCCCACAAACCAGTATAATTCTAAATGAGGGAAGCTGTTAACACTACATTCCTAGCTGCACTGACAACCTTTCTTTTCATTTTTGGAAATTGTGACCCTTGGCCAAGTATGCTGGTCCTCATAAAGTTCTCATAGTTTTTTGATCTTGGGATGTCTGTCTTCCAAACACTTGAACATAATAAAGACTGGGACAGGTGTATATTGTTTCTCTATCCAGGAAACTGGAAAACAGAGTTGCTACCCTTACTTTAGAAATAAATTCTTTAATTCCATACAAGCATATTCTCGGGTTAAAAGGTAAGATCACCTTAAAATGAAAATAGACTGGACTGAGCATGTTCTAAGTTTAGTACATATCCATTTTCATGGCAGCACTACTTCATTATAAATATTAAACCAGAACTGAACACTAAAGGGTAAATCTCTGATTTTTTTCTGAGCATTTTATACTATAAATAATCACAGCAAGTGCTAAATGCATTTCAAACATTTCAAAATGGCAGTGCAACTGCAGCATTTTATTTTTCAAGAAAATATGAAACATTCCAAAGATTTTATACATTTTCATCAAAAGAATAAAATGTAGTTCTATGACAGATTTCATATTAATATATATATAATATACAGCTGGTTGCTCAGTCTATTTCTCTTTCAGCTTAGGTATTGATTTGTTCAAATAATTTAGTAGTCAGACTTCCCAGGAAAGTACTCATTCATTACGATGTTATACTTGGGACATTCCGTGATTGCTTACTAACATTTTTGAAAATAACAACTCCCTACAGGCATACTTTTGGTCAACAGGTATTCTGGTGACAGGTTAGACTACCTTTTAAAGGTCATATTATTCACTGTCTTTTTATTTTTTTTCAGCTTCCTGAAGACATTAACAATATAACAAAACTGGTAATACCATTTTTGTGTACTTCTGTTTGTTTTATTGTTACATATAAATGATTAAAAGTCAATTTATATAGTTATTATCTAGGTAGAACATTTCCCTTTTCTGTATTTTCCTTATTTATTTAACATTTGTTAACCGGGAAAATCCAACTTGGAACAAAGCCAGCTTTCAGCAGAGGCCCAGGGAGAAACACTCCAGACACATGTCTTTGTGATGTGGGAGGAAACTGGAGCACCCTGAGAAAACCCACATGAACACAGGGAAGACATGCAGACTCCACACAGAAGGGATCCCAACCGATAATCAAACTACCCTTTTTTTGTTATTAGTGTTATCAGTAGTGTTATTACTGTTATTAGTTGTACATTAGTAGTGTTTGTAGTAGTATTAATAATGTTATTTTAAGTTACCCTGTAATCCTCGGTTGCAACATTATTGCATATTTATCAGTGTTAATACACAAATTATCTCTGTACATGACCTGTGCAAAAGGGTCACTGGCACAATGAAAATTACTACAGTACTAATCTTAAAGTAATAAATACATAAATTAAATGAGAGACATTGTTCCTTTAAATGAGCACATACATAAATACATTCACTTTTTTAATATTTTACTATTACTTTTGCACTTATAATATGGGTTTCCTACTTCATTATCTCAGAAGTAGATAATAAAAATATCTGTTATATTTTTTAAATTGTAAATTAAAAGAACACGTTAATAATGAATTGCAACCTGTTCAATAAATCATGTGGTAGATGCAAAAACAAAATGTACCACTTCAATGTTTCAAAAACTTTTCAAGGAAAGGATACCACAGAACAGCTAGTGTTAAACCATGTATTTATTTATTTATTTATCCATGTATTGCCCACTCAGAAATCCTAAGTGTATAACTTTCAAGTGCAGACCTATAGTGTTAACGTATTTTTTCTCACAGAATATAGTTAAATGTTACTTGCTTATATATTTTTTTTCCTTTTGTTTTTTCTCAACACGTTGTTGCTTTGGGTTTTATGGTTTGGGTACTTATATCTTTTTTATATTACTACATGTCATTCTTTACCTCCACTTTAGTTAGATCCTCTGTTTCCACTTAATGGACTTCTCCTCTATTCATTCCTGTTGACCATCTTTAAACATTGATAGAAACTTTTTAAATGCTTTTAAGCTGATTAAGAAATTAAAAAAAATAAGAACTACAATGAGACAAGGTTGAGTATTTTGTATATTCTTGATTTTATTACTGTGGTTGTACCTGTGTTATTTCATATCTATTGTGTTCTTTCTTATGCAGTATTCATTGTTTTATACTGCATTGTATGTTGTGTTTATGTTTTTATGATTTGTTCAATAAAATATTTTTAAAAAGCATAGCATTCAGTTTACATTTCAGTACAAATTATATCAAAATGAAGTTTTTTAGCTCCACAATTGTGACATAATTTGGTATCACTCAGAATCTGAGCCTCAGATACATAGATTTATCTTTCTACTAGTTGATTCTTATATTGTATCATCTTGGTCACAATCGTTTTTACTTAAGTATCATGAGAAATCACTATATTTTCATCCACAGAACTAACAAGCAGCACTGTTAATTAAGGGTGGTATTCACAGTCATTATACATGCACATTATGGCTATTCACATTGTCTGCAAATGAGCGCAGCTCATCTGTTATTAATATAGGGCACTTATGCTAACACACTATGACCGCAAATAAGCTTAAGCAAATTAAGTCATAATGAGATATAAATTACATATGATCTAACTCAACATATGCAAATGTAGCATTGTATTGGCTGTTTGTGATTCATAGTAAAATAATGCTGGTTTTCTGTGCCATCTATAGATACAGTATGTAAAGAGGAGACTTTCCAATCCTATCTACTTTGCAATCCGTGAAAATTCTGTCAACTGCAGCTAGCCTTGCAATTTCTAGGTGTGAGTTGCTTGTCTTGGTCAAGAAGGTGAACATAGAGACAGAGAATTATTCATTATAAGTTTGATAATCAAGAAAAACTGGATAGGATCAGAGTAGCTAGGGACATTGTAAGGATCTAGGTGAGTATGTATGATGTATAACCCCCCCATGTGGGTACTGAAGTTATGCATGGATTTCCTACCCCTGTTCACACTAAGGTATTTATAGCCCTTACTATACTTGCCACAAGGATCATCCACAGACAGACTGTGGACATGGTGGGGATCTCACGGGCTTCTTCCTCAAGGATACTGCAGCAGTTCCTGGATGTACTCTTGGCATGTGTGGATCAGAACATCTATTTCCCAGTGTCACCTCAAGACCAAGCCAAGACTGTGAGTGTCTTTTATGGGGTTGCATGTTTCACTGAGGTACTCAGTGCAATAGATTGCATCCATGTTGTAATTAGGGCCTCTTCTGGTCCAGAGGGGGAGTGGTACTGCAATAGTAAGGGCTACCATTCCAACAATTGCCAGGTAGTGTGTGATGCATGGGGGTGCATCACCAAATTCTCTGCCCAGCATCCTGGCAGTGCACATGATTCCCATATTTAGCCCATTTACTCACTGCCTCTTCCTGCATGTAGGATGCCCAGTGGTCATCTTCTTGTCAAGTAATAAGATAGGCTTTATATTATATTCAAGTCATTATTCATGGTAAAAATGAATTGCTGAATACTAAACCACTTTTTCTTTGTACTGCCTACCCTTCCCCCACTTTTGTCTCTCTTCTCTCTCTCTCTCTCTCTCTTTTTCTTGATTTTCAGGTGATGCTGGATATCCACTGGAGCCATGGCTCATGACATCAGTGAGCAATCCAAATGGAGATGCAGGAGAGACCTATAACATGTCCTTGTCCTAGACCCCTATTGTCATTGAGAAGGTCTTCGGCCTCCTGAAGAGCCATTCCGGGTACATGGATGAGTCTGGAGGTGCACTTCTGTATGACTCAGCTTCTACAAGTCTGCACTCCCACTAGGGGTACAAATGTCCTAGACCAGGTATTCAAAAATATGGGATACTTTTACATCCCTCAAATGTAATGTCCTCACTTGCTAGGTCAGATCATAAAATGGCCTCCCTTGAAATAAAAATAAATATAAAACTAGAATGGCCACTTAACCACAAAACCTTTAAAACCTTTTTTTAAAGCAAACTACATTGAAAATATAAATATAAAACATACAAAGCGATGGCATAGCTAATTTTCAAGCTCTCCCCAACCCAGAAAACACAGAAGCCTATGCAGCAGCGTACACAAAAGCCCTATGCAACCGTATAACATTGAGAGCAACTACAATAGCAGAATATAAGACTAGGACAAACTGCAAAAATAAGGCACCCTGGTAGACCCCGGTATAAATAGGTTGTACAACAAAAGAAATAAAATCCTATCTATAAGTAAGAGAGAATAGGCTCAATAAAGCAAAACCTCCCTTGTTAGTCTAAACAAACATATCAGAGAATTAGTCAGGTCTTCAAAAGCGAATTTTGAAGCAAAAATAGTCTCCAAAGCTAAGGATAACCATAAGGCATTTTTAGTTATGACTGCAGTCTTAAGGGCAATACCCAACAATGTGCAGAGTTAGTTGCAAATGGCACCACCTATACCCAGCCAGAAGATATAACAAATCTGATGGCCAATAAATTCAGCTCAAATTTCACCTTTCCATCACCTGAACTTACCTGTCAAGAAATGCCATCCAGTATTTCTCTACTAGTTATCACAAAATAAAAGGTCACCACTCAGCTAAAAACATGTCTTCAGTGGGTCAAGGCAAATTACAACATTAATAGCACACCCCTAAGAGTGGACCAGAGGTGAGAAATCAATGTACACAGACAGACAATAGCCTGAACTTTGAACATCATCCCTCATCAGACCGATAATCAAGTACAATGCACCTTTCGATATGTGCCTGACCAGGCACTTGCAACAACTGGAGTGACTCAAGAGGTTCCTTACAAAAAATACAGAGTGTTAACAACATGCTCTATGTGGATCAACTAAAATTTCTATCACTTTATCTCCTACCGACCGTTAAAGGGTGACCTATGCCTAACTTACAAAGCACTCTCAAATCCAGTTTTGATGGAACTTTTACACATTCACAAGACAAACTCATGAGGATTACCCAATCCAAGGATTTAAACCTGGTCTGTGTCATGAACAAAACAGAGACAGATATGTTTCTCAGAAAGTATCCCTTCTCTGGAACAGGCTTCCTGTTCATATAAAGCAGAGCCCTTCTCTGACCCTCTTCAAACGCAGTTTGGATCAATGGATGGGGAATCGAAAACTCACCCCTGGCATGGTGTCCATGTTCTTATGGACAGGGGCAGTCTGTAAAATACTCAAAGGTGTAGGGGTAAACCTAAGCCATCTTCTAACCCTTAGGGATAAATAATCAGGTAAAATCTGGGTAATAATGGTTAGGCTTCTAAGGGCTTTTGAACCTAGCCTAGTAATCTCCAATGAACATATGAAGTTGTGAAGTGCATGCAGAATGTTTACTGCATGTTGCATTTTGCATAACATAATGAGCAGTGAAATGACCCATGCTGTCACTGCAGCTCCCAGTTCCAGCCCAACTACAATTAATGATGACCAGCTGGCAGCATTAGCAAGGAACACCTTAAAAAATGTGTAGAGTATAATTAATACATGCAGTGGTATCTGCAGTCTGTGCTGTGTGGTGCATGGTCTGCTGTCACTGTTCATCTGACATTCTCTCTCATCTTAATCTTTTTTTTCATAAGTTACTCATATTATTCTTTGTAAAAGTCATGCCAGAGTGCTAACTGACTCCCGTTCAGCAATGTCATAGGGTATCATGTAAGAAAGAATCACCTTTTTAACTGTTTTGCAAAAGAAATTCTGCTGAAGTAGTGGACATAAGTATGCATGTACCAAATGCCCTCCATTGGGAGGGTGGCCTAATGGTTAAGGTGTTTGCCTTACAAACACAAGGTGCAGGGTTAGAGTTTCACAAGGGATAATTGGCTAGGCTTAAAATGGCTTGCAAGGGCAGTTAGCTTAGTACTAATCTATGAATCTATGAATCTCATTTGGCATAATTAGTAAAAGCAGTTATTTCAATTTTTGATGCCTTCATACATTGCGTTTGAATGGGAACTTAACAGATTTTGTATATTTTGCAATTTATTATCAGATTAAAGTTTATTGTTTTCTGATGTACTTCACATCACATTAGTGTTACATTGTTATGCACAATAATTATTGAATTAAAAAATATATATCATCATTTGTGTAGTGGTAAGGGTGAAGTGACAGCAGTGTTTGGTTAAATGGCAGATACTTATTTTAATCTGTAATTTTCTCATTACTGTTTTTCCATGAAAAGTCATGTACTTATACTTTCCAAGTGTAGGTAACTGCCTGCTGTTGGAATGTTAATGCACAGAGCATTGGTGTTAATGACTTCAATGTTGTGTTATGTCATACCGATTTCTTTTCACAGTTTCTGAGGTACTAAAAAGTACTATTACAAGGATGTAATGTGTACAGTTATAAAGTGTCCCAAACCCCCATTTTTGTCATATACTATTCCCTTTCTAATTAAACCTTTTAACAGTCTTTATGAAGGTGAAAATGTAGCTGACAGAATTGTCAACATTTCACAGTAGTTCATAGGTGTGTACTAGGCTAATGGCCCTGGAGCCTTTACAAGCCTAGCCCATAGGATTACCCTGACATTGTGCCACCCAAACTTAGTTCCCAGTGCCTCTGTCGAGTAAAGCCACTGCAGTGATCCCTGGGGTAAATTTTCTATTTCCCATCCACTCATCAAGGTTTCTCTTGAAGAGGGCCAGTGAAGTTGACATGTATGGGAAGTCTATTCCATAGTATGGGCAGTCTCTGGGTTATGAACCTGTCCCTCTAGCATGTTCTGTTGATTGTGGCAATGAGGTATATGTTCAAAATCAAATGAGTTATACACATCTCCTAAGGATAGGCTAGGGACAACGGAAGTGATTTTGAAGAGGGGCTATCATAAGAGCTTTATGGTGAGTTTCCTTGATGTCGTGACCTAATTGATGCTGATGTCCCTGCAGACACTGTTTCGTAAACGTGCTCGGGTAGGTAGAAATGAACACTCATGTGGCCTGCATGAAATGTGTTGTGATTGACCTCCCCAACTAGTTACATTACTTAACTGAGAAGTGCTTATAGTATCTTGTGATCTGCCCCCATGGGTCCAAACAGTGCTCGTCCTTTTTCCCTTCCAAGAATGACTCCTACTTAAGTCTGGTAAGTCCTAACTAGTTTACAAATGGAGGCAGCCATGGATACTTGGGGTGCCACCATACTACACATTAGTGTCATCATGGCATTATCCCTGCTCTCTGCCATTTCAAGATAGTGCTGGAAATCCATATGCATACCCTGGTGGGCTCTGACCATTTCCAGCTGACTCTCTGCAACAGTGCTCTGAGCACTAACAATGTCACTGCATGTTTATGGCTGACCAACAAATGCTCTCATGTTTCCTAGGGCAGCTATAATGGATATCTGTGCCTGCCTCCCATTTGTAAAATTGTCACTGTGGACACTGTTACCACTGAATGCATGCCATCATCCTCAAAGTATTCATCTGGGTTTGGAGATACTGGTGTAGAGGTGCATTGTTGTTCTTTGTGTACAAGCCAGATTGCAAAGTCAACATGTGCTTCAATTTGTGATGCACTGTCACTTCCTGCAGAATTACTGAGATTTTATAGGGTATGAGCTTCTGCCATTAAACTTGGGGACTGCTTGCCACTTTCATCAGGCTGCCTCATATATATATAACTATGTTTTCATCATCATTATCATCAACAGCCATTCTGCCATTGATATCCTGCAAATTCATTGATTTGGTGGAACTGTTTGCTTCTGATGCTGACCCAGTAAAAAAAATATTTGAAAACATTACTCATGCTGAAATAGCATACACTATTGTATGCTTTTAAGAGGTTGTGGGGGAAACTTACTGCCTTTGTTGTCATTTTGTGCAAATGTAGAAGTTTCACCTAGTAATAGTATTTGTCATGTAATCATTCATTGTCAGCCTTCACTTATTTATATGAATATATGGTACTGATTTTAAACAAACCTTCATAAGTAGAAGAGTGTTGCTGCTACAGACACTGGTACTAGCCAATGTCCACACCACCTCTGACAATTTTAGTGCCATCATTGTCTGTGTTATACTCATCCCCACAGACAAAAAGAAGTTATTCCTCATCTGGTATTAAGTGAATAATTCCCAGGGACTGGAACAGGCAGTTGCATTCTACCTCACCTTGCTTCTAGCAAATCCTACCATATAATTTCTCATGTTCTTACACTGTCAAAATTTGGGGCTTCTACTACCCACTGCATTAATGTCAAGGACAACTTGATTCCAGGGCTTATTCCTCTCAGCTTGATTGGGTCCCCCTTTACCAAACAGACACTTTCCATAGGTCCTAAGGGCTGCCATGAGGACATGAGTTTCCTCATGGCTGAAGTTATCTTTTCTCTACCTTGATCCCTTATTTTGCATCATTACTGCATATTGAAAAACGTCATCCACTGTGGTGCAGTGGTTAGCATTGTCACCTCACAGCAAGAGGTTCTCCAGTTTGATTCTCAGCTGGAGCACCTTCCGTGCAGAGTCTACATGTCTTTCCTCTGGTAGAGTGAGTTTTAAAGACATGCAGGTAGGTGTGTGTGTGTGTGTGTGTGTGTGTGTGTGCCTTCTGTGAAGGTTGGGCACTGTGTTGGCAACTTGACACTGTAAAAACACCATTGCCAATCAATCTGCAGACCATTGATCCACTGTAGCCACCCTAACCAGGAAAATCAAAATATATTGCTTTTAATTCATATTAAAAAAGGGAAATAAAGACCACAGTCATACACAAAAAATTTAATATAATTACCATTCAAACTGTACAACACTGACCATGTATGCCTGCCACCCTCCAAAAAACTGTTAGATGACACAAACCCCACATTTATACACACATGCAGTCCTGCCAAGTTATGCTATAACATCAATTGTAGTACATTCACATAAATATAGCAAACACTTTTTACACAGCTTCATCCTTTCTACCACTTGCCATTGTCATGTACTCATATAATTTTTCATTCATCAGTGACAGTCAGAAATCCACCAGTAAAGACACATGAACACAATGTGCCAAGAAAATATCCTTTACCACTGCAGTACTTCACCTCTTAATAACTGCATTTCTACTATGCATGCATGATCACTAAATGTCAGCAAAGTAAAGATTTCCCTCAGCGATCATTAGTCATTTGCAATGCTGCTGTTGTACTGTATTCCCAGTTCCAAATGACAGATTTACACTATTAATTAATACCCATCATAACATGCAAATAATATTAATAAAGGCAACATTAACTTAGTTAACTCAATACTTTTGCCTATTTTTAAGTGTTTTGTATTAAATGATAATATTTTTGTTATGATTTTCTCACTAAAATAAGTCTGGAGTTTCTAAGACATTTGCTGTCTAACTCGAGTTAATATGGTAGCATTCAACTTTTCCACATAAATGCAGGTTCATTTATAAGTTTTCTATGCAAATTAGGGTCTTTTACATTCATCCTAACTAATCACGATAATAGATGAATGTGTATGGCCACTTTTGTATGAAAATCTCTTTAGGATGCTCATGAAAGTGAACTCAGACTACTGTGAGTGCACTTTAGGCATCAGCAGAGTCCACAGCCACCCACAGCATCTCCACACTTTTCCTAGCATACAGCAGGAACACGCTGATAAAACAAAATGGTGTCTTGTGCATTACAGTTAGTACAACAAAACAGTGTAATCTTTGCTCATCTAACCTCCTCTGACACACCTTGTCACTTCTACCCAGTAAAAACTTCACTGAAATCCCTAATCAACCACATAGTCACATGTATTTATGCAACCCCTCACCCCACCCCAAAAAATATCCTTGAGGCCACAATGAAGCAAGGTATAACATTCAGGTATTATACTTCCAAAAGATAGCTAAGACAAGGTACACAAACAATGGTAATTATTAGTATTATGTAATGGATTGGATTGTCCCATTCTCTTATGCACAATATTGCTTAAAAAACATCCCATGACAAAGCAATATTTGGTTAAATTGAACTTGCCAGTAATAACAGTGCCTGCTATAATGCCCCTTCTAGTTATCTGGGTTTGGTTAGTATCAGACCCCAGAGGGAGTGGTTCTAAAACCTTGGACCACAACCCAGTTCATTGTTTCTTCATTCTGGTACTGGCACTTCAGTCATGGCAGCACTTGTTAAGGCACTAGACCAAACTCCAAACTGGTCATAAAAGGAGACCAGAATAATGCTCTTCCTTCTTAAGGAGTCATACCTGAAAAAGATTGATATCCAGCAGGAGTTGGGTGAACACCTGGAAACCCTGAGAGAGATCATCCACTCTAGCCAGCAGTGATGTCAGAGATACAACAACTTGAAGAAGCGTAGGTAAGACAAGCAAGCTGAGTGGGTGGAGCAAGTAATGAAAAGAAGGCCAGAGTTCTATAGTAAGTATAACATTTTTATTATTTTTTTTGGGGGGTTAACATAAGTAAATCATATAACAAAACTGAATAATTTAAGGTATTAGCTAGAAGAACTATATGTACCTGCAGAAATGTATATGTAAGGTTACTCTAATAGCTGAAAATAAAGCATGCACATATCTGTACAGAGACCTGCATCAGCATACAAATATGTAATGCTTATGTGATAACAGTTATTGGCTGTACAACTAAAAAATGTAGATATGCATGAGTAAAATAATCTACATATACATATATATGTGTGTGTGTGTGTGTGTGTGTGTGTGTGTGTTTTATATATATATATATATATATATATATATATATATATATATATATATATATATATATATATATATATATATATATATATATATATATATATACACACATATACTTACACATGGATCATCATCTTCTTTCGGCTGTTCCCATTAGGGGTCGCCACAGCAGATCACCTGTTTCCATTTCTTCCTGTCCTCTGCATCTTGCTCTGTCACACCAACCACCTGCATGTCCTCTCTCATCACATCCATAAACCTTATCTTAGGCCTTCCTCTTTTCCTGTTAACTGGTAGCTTCATCCTTAGCATCTTTTTCCCAATATACTCTGCATCCCTTCTCAGCACATGTCCAAACCAATGTAATCTTGCCTCTCTGGCTTTGTCTCCAAACCTTCCAACCTGGACTGACCCTCTAATATACTTATTCCTAATCCTGTCCACCCTTGTCACACCCAGTGCAAATCTTAACATCTTTAACTCAGCCACATCCAGCTCAAACTCCTGCCTTTTTGTCAATGCCACTGTCTCCAACCCATATAACATAGCTGGCCTCACTACCCTCTTGTAGACCTTCCCTTTCACTCTTACAGGTACTCGTCTGTCACAAATCACTCCTGACACTCTATTCCACCCACTCCATCCTGTCTGTACTCTCTTCTTCACCTCTCTTCCACACTCACCGATACTCTGAACTATTGACCCTAAGTATTTAAACTCATCCACCTTCACCACCTCTACTCCTTGCATCCTCAACATTCTTCTATCCTCCCTCTCATTCACACACATATATTCTGTCTTAGTCCTGCTGACTTTCATTCCTCTTCTCTCTAGAGCATATCTCCATCTCTCCAGGGTCTCCCCACCTGTTCCCTACTCTCACTACAGATCACAATGTCATCTGCCAGCATCATAGTCCATGGGGACTCCTGTCTGATCTCGTCTGTCAACCTGTCCATCACATTGCAAATAAGAAAGGGCTCAGAGCTGATCCTTGATGTAACCCCACCTCAACCTTAAACGCATCCATCACTCCCACCGCAGACCTCACTGCTGTCACACTACCCTCGTACATACTCTGTACCACTCTTACATACTTCTTTGACACTCCTGACTTCCTCATACAATACCACAACTCCTCTCTAGGCACCCTGTCATATGCTTTCTCCAAGTCTACAAAAACACAATGCAACTCCTTCTGACATTCTCTGTACATCTCCATCAACACTCTCAGAGCAAACATCACATCTGTAGTGCTCTTATTCATAGGTTCATAGGTTCATACTAGGCTATCTGCCCGAGGGCATTTATAAGCCTAGCCCATAGTTTTGTGGCTTACGCCACCCCTTTAGTTCGGAGAAACTATGCCCATTATTTTGCTGTGCCTCTGTCGAGCAGTGACACTGAGGTAACCCCTGGGGTGTATCTGCGATCTCCCATCCATTGGTCAAGATTCCTCTTGAACAAGGCCAGCGAGGTGCTCTGCCTCACATAAACTGGGATTTTGTTCCACAGCATAGGGAGTCTTTGGGTGATGAATCTATCCCTCCAGCACGTCCTATTAATAACCGTGTCGAGGTTTAAGTCTCCGCCCTTGTGGCTCTGAGGGATCTAGATTTTTGAGATGAAGCATGTTCATCAAATCTGGGTTTGACATGGCCTTGTATGTCAGGCATAGGTCACCTCTGAGCAAGCGGTAAGCAACTGAATATAACTGGAGTTCTTTCAGTCGGGCAGCATAAGACAGATTTTTGAGACCCTTTATCCTTTTGGTGAGGAACTTTTGTGGCCTCTCCAGCTGCTGCAAGTGTCGGGTCAGATACATTCCGAATGGGGCATTGTACTCGATCATTGGTCTGATGAGTGATGAGTATAGGGAGACTATGACTTCCCTTGATCTAGATGTGAATCCCTTCATGATAAGGTGGGCAATGTAGAAGGTCTTCCTAACTACTTTAGCAATATGAGTGTCGAATGAAAGGTTACTGTCAACCTGGGTTCCCAGGTCCCTAATAACTTCTTCTGTGTTCAGGGGATTGCCACCTATATGGTAGCTAGGGGTAACCTTATTTTTCCCGAAGGGGTATGACTATGCATTTCTTGGCATTTAACTTTAGGCCATGGCTCTGGCACCAGTTATCCGTTTCTGTGAGACCCTTCTGAAGGATATCTGTGTCGGATGTGTTTTCAACTACGGCGCCCAGTTTGCAGTCATCTGCAAACTTTGTCAGCCATAACCCTCCTGTGTTTGCTTGTACTTCAGAAAAGTAGATGCCAAACAAGAGTGGGCCCAGGACTGAGCCCTGTGGGACACCACTTGTGACAGGCTTTGAGTCTGACATGGCGCCAGCAACTCTGACCCTGTGGGTTCTGTCACTCAGCCAGTTTGCAACCCATCTTGTAATGTATGGGTTTACATTTAAGTTGATGAGTTTTTCAATGATACCCGAGTGAGGTATTGTATCAAAAGCCTTCGCCAGGTCTAGGTAGGCTGTATGGACTGCCTTTCCCTCGTCAATGGCCTTGGTGACTGTTTCAAAAAAGTCAACCAAGTTTAGAAGGCATGATCTGCCTTTGACAAAGCCAAACTGGGTTGGATCCAAAGTCTGCAAGTTCCCTATGTCTTTATTTATGAGATCCATTATGATCCTCTCCATGGCTTTGCAGATAAGGCTTGTCAAGCTAATGGGACGGTAATTTCCAGGGTCGGTGGACGCACCGCCTTTGTGGAGTGGGACCACAGTCGCTGTGCGCCACTTCCCTTTCCTGGCATGAAACCATACTGCTGTTCACTAATCATCACATCCCTTCTTAACCTAGCTTCCACTACTCTTTCCCATAACTTCATGCTGTTACTGATCAATTTAGTCCCTCTGTAGTTACTACAGCTCTGCACATCACCCTTATTCTTAAAAACCGGTACCAAAACACTTTTTCTCCATTTCTCAGGCATCCTCTCACTTTCCAAGATTTCATTAAACAATCTGGTTAAAAACTCCACTGCCATTTCACCTAAACACATCCATGCTTCCACAGGTATGTCATCTGGGCCAACAGCCTTTCCATTCTTCATTCTCTTCATAGCTATCCTTACTTCCTCCTTGCTAATCCATTGTACTTCATGATTCACTATCCCTACATCATCCAACCTTCTCTCCCTCTCATTCTCTTCATTCATCAACCCCTCAAAGTACTCTTTCCATCTCTTCAACACACTCTCCTCACTTGTGAGTATGTTTCCCTCATTATCCTTTATCACCCTTACCTGCTGCACATCTTTACTAGCTCGTTCCCTCTGTCTAGCCAACTGGTACAGGTCCTTTTCTCCCTCCTTAGTGTCAAACCTTTCATACAACTCTTCATATGCCTTATCCTTAGCCTTCACCACCTCTCTCTTTGCCATGCACCTCATCTCCTTATACTCCTGTCTACTTTCTTCATCTCTCTGACAATCCCACTTCTTCTTTGCCACCCTCTTTGCCTGTATACTCTTCTGTACTTACTCATTCCACCATCATGTCTCCTTGTCGTCCTTCCTCTGTCCCGATGTGATACCAAGCACCTTTCTAGCCGTCTCCCTTACTAGCTCTGCTGTAGTTACAAAGCTATTTGGTAACTCTTCACTGACACCCAGTGCCTGTCTTAACTCATCCCTAAACTCCACCTCACAATTACCCTTTTTCAATTTCCACCATTTGATCCTTGGTGCTGCCCTCACACTCCTTCTCCTCTTCTTGATCACCAATGTCATCCTACAAACAACCATCCTATGCTGCCTAACTACACTTTCTCCGGCCACCACTTTACAGTCTCCAAGCTCCTTCAAACTGGCCCTCCTACATAAGATATAATCCACCTGTGTGCATCTTCCTCCACTCTTGTATGTCACCCTATGCTCCTCCCTCTTATTAAAATACGTATTCACCACAGCCATATCCATCCTTTTCGCAAAATCCACTACCATCTGACCTTCTGCATTCCTTTGTTTAACACCATACCTACCCATCACTTCCTCATCCCCACTGTTCCCTTCACCAACATGCCCATTTAAATCTGCTCCAATCACCACTCTCTCACCCTTGGGTACAGTCATCACCACTTCATCCAATTCACTCCAAAATTTTTCTTTCTCATCCATTGCACACCCAACTTGTGGAGAATATGCACTAACAACATTAATAATTACACCATCAATTTCCAGCTTCATAAACATCACTCTATCCGACACCCTTTTCACCTCCAAAGAGGAGAAAGGCTAGGACTGTGGTAGTGAGGGTCGGAACTTTAAATGTTGGCAGTATGACTGGTATAGGGAGAGAGCTAGCTGATATGATAGACAGAAGGAAGGTTGGTATATTGTGTGTGCAAGAGACCAGATGGAAGGGGAGTAATGCTAGGTGTATCGGAGGTGGGTTCAAATTGTTTTATCATGGTGTGGATGGGAGGAGAAATGGCGTAGGAGTTATTCTGAAGAAACAGTATGCAAAGAGTGTTTTGGAGGTGAAAAGGGTGTCGGATGAGAAGATGCCATCCTAGGCTCATTCCTATTTAACATTTTCATAAATGATGTACACAGTCAGCAAGCATGCCTCTGTCATACAATATGTAGATTCTATAATAATCTGTGCAGTTAAGTCCTTTGAAAAAGTACATCAACTAACTCTAGAATCCTTTCTCTCTGTCAAAGCATGGCTCAACAACTCCCAACTTCTACTACATCTCAATAAAATCAAACAACTGTTGTTTACACTTAGTGAACACAAAATAAAATATAGATTTTCTTATAACTTCCCACAGTAATACTAAAATCAAAATAGTTCCTTGTACCAAAATTCTATGAGTAAATGTAGATGAAAATATGAAATTCAGCCTCCACATAAAAAAGCTTCAAAACATCATCAAAAACCTGGAATCGCTACAGCATAAAACTATACTTAACTGACAATACAAGAATGTGGATTGCTACTACTTGCCTACTTCCAGCTCTTCTGTATGGAGCATCCTTATTCATCAACTTGCAATCAATTCAATCTCTCCTACTGGAGCAGTGCTTTACTAAAACAGTGAAATTTGCAGCTAACATGCCCCACAAATCTCATCACTGTCTTACCCAATAGCAAACTCTACTGGACTGAAATGCCTAATTTCATAGCCTGCTTCCAACTACTAATCTCCCATACTCTCATCCACAGTCCTGAGAAATGTCCAAGCTTATCCAAAATACTCCTACAGTACACACCAAAAAGAATCTTACAGTCAAGTGATAAACATCTAGTAAATGTAAGCAGATCCAATCTTCTTCTTTCAGCTTTTCCCGGTTAGGGGTCACCACAGCGGATCACCTTGTCCACTCATGATTGGCAGTGGAGTTTTACGGTGTTGAGTTGCCAGCCTGGCACCCAAACTTCCAATGAAGGCACACACATGCACACACTCATGCCTAGGGCCAATTTAGAGTGTCCAATCCACCTACAGCATGTCTTTGGGATGTGGGAGGAAGCTGGAGCACCCGGAGGAAACCCACATGACCACAGGGAAGACATGCAGACTCCGCACAGAAGGCACCCCAGTATCGAACTTCTTCCTGTGAGGTGGCAATGCTAACCGCTGCACCACATAATCTCTTTTCCTGCCATGTGTCAAAAATGTGAAACAGTATGTGTGCCATTTAAGGTTTATCACCAATCATAATTCCTTTAAACAACAACTGAAGCAACATCTGATTGATATCTGGTAGTGCTGTTGCTCTACTCCTGGATAAACATGCATTTGCTAATTAAACTATTACTCTTTATTTTTCCCTCTGTTCTCTTTCTTCCCCCTCTCCAGTCATCCTAAGCCTTTAGCACATCCATTCCCCACTCCTCCTCCTTTTAATTCTTAAACTTTACAAAATCTATTCCTGCTAATAACTATTGATAGTACTTTCCACCGTGTAAATTTTTATAGTGATCCCTTTCTAGACTGTGTATGCAGTTGTTTATTTTTGCCTAGCAGTGCAAGGAACTTATATTCCTTCTAACTCATTACAACATGTGTACCTAACTTGAACCTCACTTTCTGTAACAGGATTCTTTTATGTTCTGGAACATTTATTGTGTTAAAATAGTTCTCCCTGGGCCTCCACTGAAAAGGGACTTTGCCCAATCAGGCTATCCTAGTAAACAATTGAAAATAAATAAACATCACATTAGTAACTGTGATTCAAGAAACATGAAAATTAGCCATAAATGAGGTCTTATCTCATTGCAGTTAGCATGTTTCTAAATCACAAATGGGTAAATTACTGCAGAAGGGCCTTTCTAGCATGAGCTGTACAGTTTGTTCAAGGAATTTTAATGAATTCCTAAGACAGTATTCTCCATCTAAGCCTGCGACATAAGATTTTTAGCTCTAGCCGACTACTGGTCAGCCCTTTTTTGAATCTCCTTTTCAAGATAGCAAGGCTACTATTTTAGGACTTACATGAACATCCCTAACTTACATGAACATCCATTTTAAAACCACAACAATTTACACCACCCTCTTTATAATAGTGGCATAAACCAGAAACAATCTGAACATAGTATATCCACAGGTATATCTGTTGCTATACATGCTGGTGATATGTTTTAGTTCAAACCAAGTTTTCCTTTATTTAATTCTTTTAGTGAGTCATTTGAAAATGAAGTTGACCTTATCTTATTGCACTGGGTTGATAAGTTTGCTATGCTTTGTACACTCTTTTCTTTTGGTTTAATAATTTGTTGATTTTGGTAACTCCAAAGAATTTGCACTGCATATCTCACATGGAAGAATTATCAATAAAGTTGTTTACAGTGTTGTAGATTACTTTGAATCATTGACTAATAGGTTGTGAGCTGGAGCAATATACAATATCTAGTGACTGAAGAAAGGCAACTGGTCAGGGCACGATAGATGCCATTTTAATAATTCTCAAAGATGGTATCATTTTTACTAGGTTGCATTTAATCTATACGAGAAACGTTGTTGTTGTGCTGTGTCTTTCAGCTTTTCCCGGTTAGGGGTCACCACAGTGGAACTCCGGTCCACTAATTATTGGCAGTAGATTTTTACATGCCGAGTTGCCGGCTCTGATGCACAACCTTCAATGAAGGTACGCCCATTCACGCATGTCTCCACACAGAAGACGGTCTAGCTGAGAATCGAACAGGACAACGTCTTACTGTGAGGTGTATACAAGAAAGGTTACAGCTCTCTAAAACAGAAGTGAGTGGGGTGATTTATAATTGATAACAGATGTCAGGGAAACTGTCAGGAATGTCCAGTACATTTCTATATATATTCCAGACTATTACATTTTATGATGTTTAATAGCTTATGAACACAATTATCTAAATTATATTTTCACTTTCAAAAGAGTAATAATTTAAGTCAGTGTATAACTATTTCCTTTATGAAAAAGGTTATAAATTTATCAAGGAAATAATCATATTGTTGAGCTGATATGAAATCTATGTGGTAAAATCTAACACAATCACAGTTTGTGTTATTTACTATAACCTGAGTAAACTTCTGTAACCCAGTGTGCTTGTTGCAGTCAGTGTGTTAAATGTGTATGTGTGGCTTTCAGTGGAACCTAAGTTTCTAAACTGGCAAACTGATACTTTGAAGACTGAAATGGTTTCAGAAAGGGAAAGGAGAAAAGATGGTGTCCTGAAAGCAGAGCATTTTTCTTTGATTCTGATTTGTGCCTCTTTGGCTGCTATTTTCAACTACAGATTACATTTTTTAGTCTGATAAAAATAAATAGGTATAAAAAAATTGCAATTTCATCAGTCTCTGATTGTCTGCACAACAGTCCTATACCCAACAACTCATATATAAAATTGAAATTTAGTAATTTTTTAATGCATCTTAAAATCATATCAGAGTCTGTTACATGCAAAACTTTTTCTGGTTGGTTAGAGATAAATATGTATGTTGAAAATCTACTATTCACATGCACACTCATTTTGCACTCATATAATGCCTAAATTGAATATTCAAAGGTTATGAGGTGCAGTCTCATCTCTTTGTTATTGCTTCAGAGTGGAAAGGTTAAGGGTGATTGCAAATATACCCTTGAGTATAGGAAGAGAAAGATATAAGGCCTTGCCTACAAGTTGTGCAAGAAAATAACAAAATAATAAAGGGAAGCATAGAGAAGTACAACAGAAAGCTGGAAGGGAAACAAGTCAGAGTATAACAGCAGGGGAGTTATAAGGAAGGTACAGCTCCAGTCAAGCTTAAACTAAAGGCAGTGCAACTAACAAATGTTCTCACGGATATCTTCAATAACTCTCTGAGTCAGAAAATAGTTCTGAAATGCTTTAAGGATACAACAATCATTCCACTACCAAAGAAATCTCCATCATCTTCCCTAAATGACTACAGCCCTGTAGCCCTCCCCTCCACAGTGATGAAGTATTTTGAAAGGCCGGTCAAGGACTCCATAACATCGGGGATGCCTGCTGATCTTGACCCTCTGCAGTTTGCTTACTGAGCAAACTGCTCTGTGGCAGATGCCATCTCTCTAGCACTCCATCTATCACTGGAGCACCTTGAAATAAAAACACCTACACGAGAGTATTATTCATTGACTTCAGCTCTGATTTTAACACGGTCATCCCTCTTCATCTGGCAATGAAGCTACTCCAACTAGGCATCAACCCTCCACTTTGTAAATGGATTTCTCACAGACAGACCTCAAAAAGTGTGTGTAGGAAATAACTCCTCAGATAGCATCACTACTTGAGTTCCACAAGGATGTGTACTAAGTCTCTTGCTGTTCACCCTGTTGACACATGATTGTACAGCCAGGTACAATACAAACCACACCATCAAGTTTGCTGATAACACAATGGTGGTGGGCCTCATCAGCAATGAGGATGAAACAGGGTATAGAGATAAGGTGGAACAACTGATTACCTGGTGTGGAAATAACAACTTAGCACTAAATGTGAACAAGACAAAAGAGATAATTGTGGACTACAGGAAAAAATCACAAGGAACATTCTCCCCTTACCATCAATGGGGAAACGGTGGAAAGAGTGAGAAGCATGAAGTTTCTGGGAGTGCACATCGATGAAGACTTGTCTTGGAGCACAAATACAAATGCCATAGTGAAGAAAGTGCACCAGAGATTGCACTCCTGTATGATAGAAAGCATCCTGATGCACAACCTCATAGTATGGCATGGAAGCTGCTTTACCTCTGAGCACAAATCCTTCCAGAGAGTGGTGAAGACATCCGCGAGGATCACTAAGACCACCTTACCACCTATCCATGACTTGTACTCATCCAGATGTCTCAGCAGGGCCAGAGAAATAATTAAAGATTGCACTCACCCTGCTTATAGACTGTTCCTGCATCTATCATCCAGAAAGTGCTTCTGAAGCATACATTGCAGAACTATGAGATTCGGAAACAGCTTCTTCCTTAATGCCATCAGGCTGCTGAACTCTAGTAACCCACCCTCCCTATTTTTGGATTTTAGTTTAATTTGGTGGCTTTTGCAGTTGCCCGCCCCACTGTAGATTTGATCTGTGACACTCCCCCAGTCCCATCTCTTTACCACATTCTACCTAATAAACTCTTTCTGCACTTGCTTTTACTCCTTTTTAATTTAATTGCATTTTTTAAACTGTGTTTGGTCTAATATTGCTACATACTCATGTGTGCTAGCTTGCACTGCATGCAAATTGTTTTAACTTCTGTTTTTGCTACATTTCTGTAAAAAAAAAAAAACTGTAAGCCTGTTTCCTACCTTTCCTGTAACTAGTATTCCAGATACAAATTTGCTGTAGTCAAGGACTGTATTTAAGCTTCTGAGCCCCCCAAGCCTTTTTGTGTTGGAGGGAAGCCTTCTAGCTTATCAGTGGGAGTGGTAAGCACTAGGTAACCTGTCTACCACATAAGGAGTGGTTCTGGACAAAAATTGTAGTTATTGGCCGTTTGGGCAATCTCTTCCATCTTTCTCAACTTTCTGATTTGAAAGCCTACATTTGCACTTGTTTCTGTCCTGTAACTCATCTAGTGCAGATACAGATTCCTAGTTTTAGTACTTAAATTTGTTTATTCATGCTCAGCACTTGTTCAGAACTTGTATGCACTAAATAAGCTACTAATTACTATAGCACACGATCTTCCTCATTACCTAGAGGAAAACAGTTTTGGTACTTACTTTTCTCAATTGCTTAGAGAAAAACAGCTCTTGTACTCACTTTCCTCACTTATCTAAAAGAAAATATTTTTTTATTCAGGAATGTCCAAGGGTCAGCTCCCAGTGTTCTCTCCTGTCTATCTGATGAATCTGGGCATCTTGAGGCAATGTAGAAATTGCCTCATGTACACAGACAACCCTCTCTTCCTACTACCCAACACTACAACCTGTGAGAGATGTACTTATCTAGCCAAACTGGATGTAAAGCTCTCTCCAACCAAGACTGAACTTGACAGTCATGAGGAGAAGGTAAACATTTGTACCACACCACACTCATCACATAGTCTCACTAACTCTCCACCACCAAAATCCGCACATAGTAACACAAAAACATTCATGGAGGCTCTCAATAATAATCTGTCTAAGAAATAGAGACCTCCAAAGCAGAAACGCAAGCAACCTCCACCCCACAACACAACCCAAATGACACATAGCCCACAGACTCAGTGTGCCACTAAACCACAGCTAATAAGGCAAAGCAACGTACCCAACACACTAGTCATAGTTGACTCTACAGTCAGGCAGACTGATGTCCCACTCACCAGGCTAAACAAGGAGAAGGTTACTGTCAGCTGCCTATCGGGTACCAGGATCTGCCACATAACCCACGCACTCAGGTCACTCCACAACAAGTACAAATATGACTCTGTCATTGTCCATGTTGGTGTGAATGACCTGAGACGTACCTCCCTGGACTACATGCAAAGAGACATGGAAGAGCTCTCCGATCTTGTAGCCCAGGCAGGTATGACCCTAGCCCTGAGTAGCATTCTGCCAATTGCCCCGAATGATACCACAGTACAAGGACAAAATGATTGACTTCAACAATTGGCTAAGCATCTGGTATCATTCTAGGGGATCCAGTATCTGTCTGCTTGGGATGACATGGTCGACAGACCACGATGCTTTGCCACAGATGGCCTGCACCTGTCACCCCTGGGATTCTGGATACTGGCTAAGGCTCTTGCTGCCCCTATAGTGCCTTTTTTATGCAAGGTTCAAATAACAAATTCACTACCATAAGAGGAACAGGTAAGCAAAAACTGAGGGTAATGCTACTCAATGCTAGGTCTAAATCTCAAAATGCACTCACTCGAGGCACTCCTTAAAATGGAGAACATCGATATCTGTGCAGTGACTGAGACCTGATTCAAGGCTCCAGAGAGCACCCCTGCACTACCAGGCTATAACACATACCACACCTTTCGGCCATGTAACCTGGACCAAAACACCAAAGGTGGAGGTGTGTCCATATTTATTAAGGATATCCGCACCTCCAGGCTAGTTGCTCAGCATAATGCATCCGAGGTTATCCAAATGCAACTAATTCTGGGCAAAACTGCAATCCAAATTGTAGCTTACTACAGATCCCCCACCATGCCCCAGGATTCCCACTCCTCTTTTCTTGATGTATTGGAAAATATTAGGGTTCAACCAAACACCCTAATAATGGGCAACTTCAACTACACCACCATTAACTGGGAAAACTACTCATGTACTAACTCCTTAGCTCAACGCTTTCTGGAATTCATAAACTCCAATGCCCTGGATCAACTTATCCACACCCCCACCAGGGGCAATAATATCCTAGACCTAGTCATTACCAACTTGAGTGACTGGTGTTCCACACCTGAAGTCAACTCCTCGTTGGTCTGATCCAACCATAAGCTAATCACCCTTGATATCCACATCCCGCCCCCACCCCCCATTAAGGAAACCATGGTAAAAAATTTCTCCAAAGCCAACTTCATGCTTCTTAAGACAGAAGTGGTGAACTTCATGACACCCATGCAGATGGACAATACAGTTACAACTGCTGAATCCTACACAAATGCACTCTATAAGCACTTACACGAATGCATGGATTGTGCTATCCCAAACAGAACCAAGACACTATCCTCCAAAAAAAGGAAGCCAATCTGGTGGTCCCTTGCCATAAACAAACTGTACAACAGAAGGAAGAAACTGTTGCAAAAGAGAGTAAAATCCCATGAGTGGAGGAGCTCCCTGGTCAGCCTCAGTAAGAAGCTGAGATCCCTTATAAGATCCTCCAAAGCTAGCTACGAAAACAAAATCGCCACTAATTCTAAGGACAACCACAAAGCATTCTATAGCTATGTCAAGAATCTCGATGGCAACACCCAGATCTGCTCTGAGGTACAGCACAATGGCATGAAAATTACAGAACCAACTGATATTGCCAACATCCTGGCAGATAGGTTTAGTGCTAACTTTACCCGCCCCTCACCCCCTAAAGGGCCCATATCTATACAGGAAGAATGCAGAGTCCCTGTAATCACAACTACGCAGGTAAAAGCTGCACTCTCTAAAGCCAAAAACACAGCATCCATGGGACCGGACAACATCCCAGGCTGTGTTTTACATGAACTTCAGAACGAACTGGCTCCCCACTTAAGCACCATGTTCAATAATAGCCTTGCATCAGGCTTTGTGCCCACTGAATGGCGCACAGCAAAAGTTATCCCACTCCACAAAGGGGGAGCCACCACTGTTCCTGGGAACTATCAACCTATTAGCCTGACGAGCCTGGTCTGCAAGGCCATGGAACGTATCATCATGGAACTCATAAACAAAGACATTGGTAACCTCTAAACTCTGGATCCCACCCAGTTCGGGTTTGTGAAAGGCAGATCATGCCTCTTGAACCTGATCGACTTCTTTGAGGTAGTCACCAAAGTCATAGATTAAGGTAAGGTGTTTCACACAGCCTATCTTGACCTTGCCAAGGCTTTCAACACCATCCCCCATTCGGGAATTATAGCTAAACTCACTAAACTAGGTATAAATCCCTACGTCACAAGATGGGTTGCTAGCTGGCTCACAGACAGAACCCACACTGTAAAAGTTGCAGACTCTAAATCTGACCTCAAAGCAGTGACAAGTGGAGGACCACAGGGTTCCGTCCTGGGACCTCTCCTGTTTGGTATCTACTTTTCTGAAGTACAGTCTAACACAGAAGGCCTCTGGCTAATGAAGTTCACAGATGACTGCAAACTAGAAGCCATAGTCAAGTCCCTAAATGATGTGGACATCCTACAGAAGGGCCTTGCTGAGACAGATGCCTGATGTCAGAGCCATGGCCTCAAGCTCAATGCCAAAAAGTGCAGTGTCATCCCCTTGGGTAAAAACTCTGTACCCATGAACTGCCACATAGGCAGCAATCTACTTAACACTGAATGTGTGATAAGAGATCTTGGGACCCAGGTGGACAGTAGTCTCTCCTTTGATAGTCACAACGCCACAGTAGTCAGGAAGTCCTTCTACATGGCACACCTCATCATAAAAGGGTTCTCATCGAGGAAAAAAGGTCATTGTTCCCCTCTACTCGACACTCATTAGACCCATTATAGAGTACAATGCCCCTTTTGGAATGTACCTCACAAGACATCTACAGCTGCTGGAAAGGCCACAGAAGTACCTCACAAAGAGGATTACTGTCCTCAAACAAATGCCCTACACTGACCGCCTCAAAAAAACTCCAGCTTTACTCCGTAGCATATCACCTACTCCGAGGTGATCTTTGCCTAACATATAAAGCTATGTCAAACTCAGAGCTGTTGGACATGCTACACCTAAAGAAATCCCAATCCCTCCGAGCTACATGCTCTAGGGACCTAAACCTTGTCACCACAATAAACAGGACAAGCTGGAGGGATAGATTCCTGTCCCAGAGACTTCCTATACTCTGGAACAGGCTACCCATCTATGTCAAGCAAAGTTCTTCATTAGCATTCTTCAAGAAAAATCTTGATGAGTGGATGGGAAATAGGAAATACACCCCGGGGATCATGTCTGTGTCTCTGCTCGACAGTGGCACAGGAAAATAACTTTCTTGGGTGGCATAAGCCAGGGAACCTTGTTGGCTAGGATAACATAGGCCCTTGGGCCTAGTACCTACCTATGAACCTATGAACCACTACCCTCCATGATGTCCAACTGGGTCAGTAGAAACTGTTTCAAATTGTGCATTAACCTGGTTACCAGTCTCATCTAATACTTAGTGCAATTTTCAACGTGACAGTAATTTATCAGCTATCTAGGGCAGTAGCAATGCAGTAAAATGTCTCTTCTTTCAGTGCAATACATGTTGCGAATTTAAATTAACCATAGTGCAATACTCTAAGGTCCATAGTGCAATACTCCAATATTCACAGTGCAATACTCAAATGTCTCTTTCTATGCAAGGATCAATGCAATGTCTTAACCAAGTACCTGTGCAATGCTAACGTCTCATCCATGTAAGCGTTCAGTTCGAAAAGTGTTAAAATATGTTTCTAATTACATGCAATATTAGTCTGTCTACCTGCATGCCTCTAATGTAATAGCTAGGTGTTATATGTGTAAATCTCTGTGAAAATAGTCTATATGTTGTCTGCACATTGAGTCCGGAGACACGAAATTTCGTTCAGTTTTTGCACTTTTGTGATTTCTGAATGACAATAAAGTTTACTTTGACTTTGATCAATTAACCTGCAATAAACAAACAGAAAGCTCACTAATAAAAGCCTCTAACACATATAGAAAATTCAGAAATTCAGAAACAGCACTCCTGAAATGGAGCATAACAGGCAAGGAAGCAGTATGGCTATGAACTTCTAATGGGCCTAACATAACAATTAATATAATTTCAACACATTATGAGTTACAATAATGCAGTGAGAGACTAAAACATTTCAGAGCTGGCAGTTTCAACAGTAATACACCAGCACTACTGATAGTTGAAATGCAAATTGTAATTACAATAAATGAGAAGACATAACTTCATCCAAGAACAAGAACAATTTCTCCCATCAGACAATGTAATTTATGGGTCTATATTATAATCTCGAAGGTTTAATGCTTCGAATCACTAAAGATCGAACTTTAGTGATCGAAACATTAAACCATCAAAATTCTAGTAGACCCTATTAAAAAAAAAAACAAGTAAAGGGTGTTTAGGCAGGGGGGGCAAGCCCCCCTGCACCCCCCACACCCCCGCTACTTAAATATACCAACTCCGAGATTGCACTTCAACAGAGTATGGTGCAGAAAGGGAAGATTTATTTTTCCTACACTGTAGCACGATCTTTGAGTTGGTATATTTAAGTAGTGGGGGGTGTGGGGGGTGCAGGGGGGCTTGCCCCCTGCCTACAGTCATTAGTTTTTTTGGTGGGTTTTAAAAATATTTTTATCGGGGTTCAATTGTTTAATAGTTCGATGCATACAGTTCAATGTTTATACATTTGAACTATTAAACTTTTGAGATTATAATATCGACCCATGATTTATTACCTATGAACTATAGAAAGTGTTGTAGAATGCTTTGAGTTTTGCCTCATATTTTTTATTTGTGCTTCATAAAATTTATAGTTTTCTGATAAATCATTGAGGACTAAAGTCAGTAAATAATGACATACATTTGAGTTTCAGACTATATCCTTCAGAAAATGCAAGTTAATGTAAAATTTGTTATTATTGCAACTATCAAAATTTATAAGAACAATATTTAAAATCTGTCCCTGATTTTGTTTCTTTGCCCGTCCATTATTTTTGGATTTGTACAAATTTCTTGCATTTAGAGGATAAGAGATATGTGTAAGTCTGAAGGCAGTTAGACACAATACAACAGACATGCACTCACACCACTTACTTAGGTTCATAGATACATAGAAGATCCCTAGGCTAATAGCCCTAGAGCCCTTAGAAGCCTAGCCATATTTATCCTGTTTTGCCTCTATTGTCAGTGGGTAGGTGAGTGAAGTTCACAGAGGTATGAGTCTGTGGTTGTTTATACTGACATCCTCTGTCCAAGAGGGACATGGGCGCCACTCCAGGAGTGAATTTGCAGTCACCCATCCATTAATCTATGTGCATTTGAAAAGGGTCAGGCAGGGGCTCTATTTCACTTGAATTGAAAGCTTATTCCAGAGAAGTGGAAGTCTCTGAGAGAAGTATCTATGTCTCCGACATGACCTATAGTGAGTGACACTTGTGCAGTTTGATTTAGAAAGCATAACATGGAATTAGGCATGGACAAACGGTTGTAAATACTGAAATGATCTTTCAAATTACTATTTGTTAAGGAAAATAAAGTTATATATAAAATTCACAGGCAACTGAGTTTCTGAGTCATTCATGTTATTCATGTATATAACTGATAGTTTTCTGGTGATATTTAAGAAAACTGTTCATACTATGAAATCAGATAAGAAACTTTATAGTCACATACCTTTTTCTGTCAAGGAACTGCAAGGTGACAGCAGCATTTCATTATTTTACTGTATTTTAAAAATAATATTGCAGTAGAGCTAATTTAATTTGATGTTAATTGTATTTACTATTTAAATATTTGATTAATTAGACTCTTAACTAATTTAGACTTCCTGTTAATTGTTTACCTGTAAAATGGGTTGGGAGGGTGGCTTAATGGTTAAGGTGTTTGCCTTACAAACACAAGGTACAAGGTTTGAATCTCACAGGGGATAATTGGCTAGGCTTAAAATGGCTTGCAAGGGCAGTTATCCTAGTACTAACCTATGAACCAATGAACCTATGAACTGTTTGTAAGGAGGTGGCTCAGTGGTGAAACGGTTTGCATTCCTGATTCACACTGAGCAGGTTTCCAGTTGTGATCTTGGTTGGGGTACCTTCTGTGAAGAGTCTGCATGTCTTCCTTGTCTCTGTGTGGGGTCTCATGGGCTATTCTAGCTTGTTCTCACATGTCATAGACATGCCATAGTTGAAATGGTGATCCCATAAGATGTTCATAAGTGGATACATGCATTCACATGTGGTGTGTGTGTGTGTGTATGTGTGTGTGTGTGTGTGTATGTGTGTGTGTGTGTGTGTGTGTGTGTGTGTGTGTGTGTGTGTGTGTGTGTGTGTGTGTGTGTGTGTGTGTGTGTGTGTGTGTATCCCACAATGGAGTGGCATCCTAACCAGGTTAGTTGTTGTGTCTTGTAACCACGGTGGGGCAGGACAGACTGCAGTTCCACTTCAGTCCTGAATTACTTAACGCAAGTAACCATGGAATTAATGAATGTTTGTAAAGGGAGGGGACTAGTATCACATTTTGCCCTCCTGTTTAGACTTAAATAGTGGTTAAGAGGAGCTCAAGCCACCCCTTACAAACTGTATTACAGAAAATATGGTTTGTATATATTGTCAATATGGATGCGTTTATATCATGAGGTATCAAGTACTTTAAAAGTTTCCATATTTATAGCGTGGAATGCACATAGTCAAATATTCTTAGCAATCACCAATTTTAGGAGAAAGTGTATTAAGTATTTGATGTAACCATGTTGAGTATAGAAAATGTAAACACACAGTAGGAAAATGTCTTCCAAAATGAAAATATTAACATTTTATTGATCCTTTATTGACTTGCTTAGTCCTAGTTAACTAGCGGTCTCTTTTCAGAGAAAACCTCAGCTGGTATTTGTACTACAAGGGTAAATTTGATCAGGGCATCAGGGAACTCCCCCTTTTTTCATAAGTGGTATGGGATCTTTTACATCCACTTGAGCTGCCCCCAACTCTAGGACACGTAATCTTGGTTTAGCATCTCATCCAAAAGATGACACAATCATGGGTGCACCACCCTCAACCCCCCATGCTGCACTGCAGTAACAACAAACCAATCACCTGGTGTGGGAATAGAACCCACATCATTGTGGCCTTCCAGCCCAACAGGCAAGAATACTGCCTATTATACTACTGTCATTGCTTCAAGAGCAAGCTAGGAAACTTGCAGTTGCTTCTTTCTAAGTCTTCCAATTAAAAAAAAAAATAAAGTGTCTGTAATGCCATTGTGCCTTTGAACCTTGGCACTTGCACAGCTGCTCTTACTTTTTCTGTATCTGGCTTCAGTCAGTCTCTGTGACAAGAAAATATGAACCATTTATTTGAGACTTGTAACTCTCAATTTTACATTATTTTCTTTAATTCAAAACCAATACCTTACTCAGTAGACATATCAGTCTTTTCTTCTTCTCGCCTAATATCTGACCAACAATAACTGACCAGTGACATTTCTCTATTTGGCTCTTCTATATCAATACAAATACAAATATTATGCTTTATTATACTGGCCATGTTGTTCACCCATTTTGCTATTTCTAATTGCTTCTTAATTACTCATTTTGCTTCTTAATGATATGTAGCCTTTATGATAATTTTAATTGTTGATGTGTTCTACTTTGAGTGCTACCAGTACTTTCCTGTGATCACGTATAACTGACATAGTACCAGCATTATTTTATGTGATAGTCTCCTGTCAAACTTTCTAAGTCTTTAACTATTAACACACTTACACAGGGCATCATTACTATGGTCACGTTCAGTACTTGAAATGCCTCAGTGTCTGTATGACTGATTCTGCAGAGACACACCCAGGTTCTACATGTGAAATTGTTTTTTTTTTTTTTCTTCTCACAAGACAAACAACCCAAAATATTAGATGGCATTACATCTTTAACTGTATGTTGTAATTCATCATCACCATCCCGTTTTTCCCAGTTTTTTTCCTATATGGGGTCAGGGTGTTTCATCAGTTGCTGCCACCCCTCTTGTTTCAGTGCTACTCTTCTTTGGCACTCATGCCTGACTGTTGCAGGTCTTCTGTCATACAATTCACTCATCTCTGCTGCATGTCCACATTTCGTCTTGACTACTCCCTCCAAAATCTTTTTCACCAAATCATCTTCTGCTTTCCTGCACATGGGCCTGAACCACTGTAAATCGGCATTGATATTATCTGCATCTGGAGCTATTTTGGTTTCTGCTCTGATATTAGTATTGCTTTATCTGTCCCACAGTGTGCATCCTACCACCCATCTCAGGTATTTCAACTCCATCATGTCTACCTTCCTCAACTGTGATGCATTCACTGTCAAGGTTACTGTGCCATACACAAGTACTGGTCACACCACTATTTTGTACACCTTATTTTTCAGATTTTTGGGGGGTTTTTTTGCATTTTTCTGTCATACACTACCCCTTTCACTCTGTGCCAGTTGGTCACAGCACCTCTGATTCCATCTTCAATATACTCATTCAGACTTCCCTTCTCCTCAACCCCCGTTCCCCGATACATAAGTGGTTAACCTGTTCCACTGTTTCCATTGTATCTGTTTTCCTCCTCTATTGACTCCCCATTTGCTGCCATGACAGCTGTCTTGACTTTACTCAGTTTCATCCTGTGCACTTTCAGTTTTGCTTTCCATTCCTCTATCACTTGATGAAGCTCCTGCTCAGTCCACTTAATCTAGATACAGTAGCTTTGTTGACATGTCCCCTCTGACCTGTTTCCTAATGTAGTCCAGCAGTGGGCTCATAGAGGAACCCTAATGCACACCCACTGGGAACCCCTCTGTGAGTCCAAATACTGTTCATATTTGTGCCTTTATTATTTTTATGTTGCCACATCAGCAACGTTTCTCCTAATGACTCCATCAGGTTTCCAAAATATGTTACCAATATGCACTTTGCTTTCTGTTTATTATCTTATTGCTTCAAACATATATTCACGCAAAATACTACATGTGTCTAGTTTAAATTCAAGTATTTGCTTGGTAATTCCTGACATTACTTTGAGTTGCATTCTTTTCTCCATGCTTCTGAAGCTTTTCAAATTTCATGCATGAATGGGCGTACCTTCGTTGAAGATTGTGTGTCAGGGCTGGTAACTCGGCATGTAAAAATCAAATACCAATCATTAGCAGACCGGAGTTCCGCTGTGTCGACCCCTAACCGGGAAAAGCCGAAAAGACACAAACAATTGAATTATCACTAGTGATACAGGCACATTTACATGCATACAAAAGTAATCAAACTCCATTAACAAATTAGCATTAACAAACATTATACTTCACATATATTAATATATATCATATAACCTAAGCAACATCACATAAATTATTCAACTCCTGCCCCCTTTTTAAACAAGAAATAGCTTTATTAAACCATCACTTATGACATAAGCAATCATACATTTATATAAATTAAAACAAACCACACCGACACAATCCTAGTTGCAAGCATTTTACATCACAAACCATAGTGACACACTTCCAGTTGCAAACATTATACATCACTTATAATCTACCCATTCATTTTCAGTTAAACATTATATAGCTCATTTAAGTACTGCCTTCTTTTAAACCTCATTCTTCCACTGTATGTATTGTTCACACAATTCCCATGTTTTCCTGTGTAGTTTGCTCCTACCCTTTTCTAAAGATCTCAATTCCAGTTGTTTTATTTCTGTTACTATATTCACTACTTCTATTATAGCTGGTTTAGATTTTGATTTCCATTTTCAAGTAATTATTTTTTGGCAGCTCCCATAATTAGACACAACAAGACCTTACCATGTCTAGGCAATTCCGATATTCTGTATCATAGCACATAAAAATCATCTCCCACGTCATACCAATCCACCCACCCTGCATCTCCAACAGTGGATCCTGCAGGAAATCCTTAAATTTCACCAACCCACTGCAGTCCCAAAAAATATGTTCCCAAGTACATCTTTCTTCCCCATCACACCATGCATGCTCTTTTGAACTTGTCTTTCCATTTACAGAAAAAAAATCTAGCACACATTTTACAGAATTTAGTAAATGCAGGGTAGTGCTTCTCTTATAGTAAGACCACATTTATTTAGCCTTCATTACTATCACACTGCTTTGTCAGATGACTCTGATTTTCACATCTATCACTTGTGAAACACATACAAAATATATTTCTCATTCTGGCTTTTTATTTGACTCACATATTACCTTGTACACATCAGTTTTCTTAATTATATTTTTTTCTATGAACTAGTAGTTTCAATTGCCTTAGTTATACTAATTTCAGTTATTCAAATATGATGGGCCCAATTCAGAAAGGTTACCAGGAGGTGTACATGAGGTGTACAGCTCGCAGTAGCCATTTCTGATTCAGAGACAGCCCTGCTATGGTGCTGCAACATGAAGAGGTGCAGCACTGTTGTGTGCTGTTCCTGCAGCCATACTAAATGCTAATGAAGCATTCCAGGGGGAGGAATATGCTAATTAGCTATGTGCTATCCCATGGAACTGCCTGTGGCAATGTATTTATACAGCCAAGTGATTCAGAGAATATCTTGGCTGTTTAAGTTAACACAGCTGCTTCTGACTGCTCTAGTTAATGAGATTTGCAAAAGGTCATGTTCATCCATCACAGTAGAGGCAAGTGCCAGGGAGTTTAGCAGACAGGTAAAACTGGGGTGTGGGTGTGTATGTTTCTGTTTGTGTATGTATAAGGGGCTGCATGTGTGAGTATGTGTCAGCATGAAAGGCATCAGTAGAGGTAATATTGAGGGGGTAGGGTGTGTCTGTGTATGTGTGTGTGTGTGTGTGTGTGTGTGTGTGTGTGTGTGTGTGTGTGTGTGTGTGTGTGTGTGTGTGTGTGTGTATATGGACTAAATGTCTGCATGTGTGGGTATTGGAGGAGCTGACCTCCATACTCTCTTAGACTAACAAGCAAAACTTACAGCATTGGGTCAGAGGAATCACAAGTCACCAGGGTTAACTTTTTCATCTATTGTCTTAATGGTGCTTAACAAAGGTGAGGATGAGAAAGTGGGGAACTACTACACACCAGGGATTACACTTCACATTATGCCTTAATGTCACGTGGGACAGGGGGACATCAGGGTTATTCTATAAAGGCACTTAAAAAAAAAAAAAAAAAAAGAATGAAATAAAAAAAAACAGTGTTAATCAGGGGGGAGTCACTGGACCACAGGGAGAACAGTTTAGTACCATTTCCTTAATGGTGCTTATGTTGTGGGGGAAGCTCTAGCCACCAGGGATATAACCCTTTAACAGTGTGCCTTAAGGGCACTTATACAAAAAAAAGATAGTGTGGGTTGGGGGAATCACTGGACACCAGGAGTACTATAAATAGCAAAACTTAATGACAATAAAAAGGATTCAAACCCTCCTTCCTCCTATCATGGATATTAGTCCTCTACACCACTACTAAATGGCAGGGATAAAATGGGAAGGACAAAAAATTATAATACAAAGGATTCATTCATACAGTGCTACCCTTTGCTGGAATTGAACAGTAAGTTATGTAAGCCTGCCAACTAAGGCCATGTGTATGAATGAGATTGGCCACAGTGAATGTCTTAACACAATTGTGACACTCCACCTATGTGAAGTCATAACAACATGATTCTGTTGCAAACAATTTGTATAAGATAAAAGGAATGGAACCACTCCCACTATACATTATAGCTTTGGTCATTCATGCATCTGTGTAAGGACACACCATGCTTACAGGAAGTCAATGCAGGTTTTGAATGCTTGCCTTTGTGATAACACAAGTTACATGATAATGGAAAGGATGAATGTGCCACAGTACAAGTATTGTTACAATTATGAGATATATGAGTATTTAAAGGCATGACTTCATGTTGTTGCTGAAAGAGAGATGTATGCTTATAATTTCTTAACAGACACGATGCATAATGCAGTCATCACTGTGATGGTAGAACTGCAATCATGCATAACATGTAAATAGTCATGGATTTGAACACATCTTATTACTGCAACAATGCACAGAACATTGTCTTATTTCCTCACATCACAGGAGACATCTTAGTAATTGTGTTAGGAATACCACATTTCATCAAATGGCATCATCAGTATCCACTGAAGCATTTCTCTGTGAAAAGTGAGTAGAGAATCATATAAGAGGAATCCACAGCTATACATTTACACTGCAGATAGTTGGGTGACAACATTGTTACCTATATGCACATTCACAGTCATACTGACACAACTGAGTCTCAGGAGTGCTGACTGGATTTGAACTAGCTACCTAAGATCACAAGATAGAGAACACTGTCTGAACCACATGGACCACATGAGATATTAGTTTACAACTGTGACAGGGCACATTAGAATGGATGGCATCACCATTGTTTAATAGGGTAATGTTTCTGCTAAAAAGGAAAGAAAGTGGTTGAAGAGTACAATGATACTACAAGGCTACACATCCTATATGTATTAGAAGCCTTCTGTACAAAGCAGTAGAGACAAACATACGCTCAGAGTAGTCAGTCATTTCTGAATTCAAACCACCTACCCATTTAGTTGCACAGTCTAGGAAGCCAGCACCACAGGATAAGTCATGAAACTAGGACATAGTTCAATTTTGAAACCATGTTATCATTGTGTTTTCAAAACTGAGTTTTGGCTGGTTATACTAAAAATTTAAAGGGTAGTCCTTTGCCACTGAAAATATGTCTCCTAAGTGGAAATGTACATAAGGGGTGTTGTCACGGAGGCAACTGTACATGAAGGTACAGTCACACTGTTTAGGCAATGTAAGATTTGAACTCCCTATCTATCTAGTAACAAGACCTTGAAAATGCATTATTAACTGCAAGTACCACAAGAGAAGTCTGACTTTTATAGCGAGACAGTGCACTTACAGAAGGATGAGTTGACCAATGTGTTCCAGATATGTTCGTGGTAAAAGTGGAATAAGGGGGAGTCCTCCAAATGTGTAAATCTTTCTTCTGAGTTGAAGTAGATAAATACTTCTTTTAATGAAACTATATGCACCTGACTCTTGAGGCACACACACACACACACACACACACACACACACACACACATGTAAATTCAGCATTTTTGGATTTCAACCCTCTACCTATCTTGTTACAGATCCTAGAGAACACTGTATTAACCACAAGCACTACAGGAGAAGTGTGGTCTTTATAGTGATAGTGTGCATTTATAAAAGGATGACCATATGGCAGAGAACATGTTTGTATTAAAAGAGGAATAAGGGGATGGGGAAATCCTTTCATGGTTTAAATGGTTCTCCTGAGTGGAAGTACATGCCACATATCTGTTGAGAAAGCTAAATATACCTGACATTTAAGTCACACACACAAGTTCACCATTGTAAGAGTCAATCCTCATACCTATCCAGTTACACAATCTAAAGAACACAGTATTAACAGCAAGCTCCACAGGAGAAGTCAGACTCTTAAGGGGAGAGAGTGCACTTTTTATAGGGTGATGTCATCAGTGTGTTGCAGAGAAGATCTTTATGTTAAAAGTATGACAAACTGCAGAGATAGCTGTGTCAAATGTTAAAATTGTCTCTTGAGTGAAAGTGGACACAGCACATCTGTTGTTGAAGCTTTACTTATGGGACAATAGAACCCCACCGCCAAATCAAACACACACACACACACACACACACACACACACACACACACACACACACACACACACACACAAACACACACTTTCACCACTGTCATATTTGAACTACCTACCTAACTAGTTGCACAATCTACAGAACATAGTATGAATCTGTGTCACAGGGAAGTCTGACATTAAAGAAGTAAAAATGCACATTTGTGAATACTAAAACTTCACTATTTTGTACATCATCTACTGTGCATCACATGTTTTGGTACAAATGCATATGTCTGCACAGGACAATGTAACAGCACTGTGCTTATCTCATGTTATTGCATACTTTTCTGATCACATCTATATACTGTCACCTCTACACTGCCTTACTGTGAGCGACATGTACCTATTTACAGTATGGAGTGTCAAATGAAAATCGCAATTGTAAAACAGTGGCATGTCAAGCAAGCATTCATGATAGTTGATCCCAGGATATTTGTATGCAAATAATAACCATTTCTTTTTTTTTTTATTTGTTTTTACAACAATAAATAAATCAATTACAAAACAAACAAATAAGTATTTACATAGGTCCACAGCTGATCAATGCATCAAAGTGATACATATCAACAACAATTAAAACTTTTCATGCAAGTCTTTAAGTTTAAGCCAAGATTTATATGAATGTGTAATATTATAATTTCTTATCTTTACAGTATTTCATTCACTACTGCAAACAATTTTTGCAATACCAATAAATTCAATGCTAGAGGTGGTAGCTTTACTTTTCCAGTTTTTGTTAAGTATTTTTTGGCTATAGCAACATTTAAACCAAAGAAGAGGCACTTGGGTTTTTGGAATTATCTCAGGAATTGCATTAAATGAAACTAAAGATTTAAAAATATTACAGCTATCTGACCATAGAGCTTGAATGAAGTTATTAATTTATTTCTAAAAAGTAGAGATGACTTCCCATTCATATACCATATGCATCTAATTGGCTATTATTTCAGAATCACATCTCCAGCATTTGATTTATACATAACTGTAATTTTGTTAGGAGTGAGAAAAGCTCTGAGTAAGAATTTCCCAAGTGAAAATTTCCAGTATAATGAAGATGTAGATTTTATCTGTAGATTTTAATATTATTTTCTTGTATTCCTCAGAGAAGTCTTCATTTTATTTTTTGATGAGTAGTTTGAATAGGTATTGTCTAAATATATGAAATCTAACTTAAGAATTTTATAAATTTGTGACAGATATGCTTTAATTTTCATTGGATTATTATTATTATTATTATTATTATTATTATTATTATTATTATTATTATTATTATTATTATTATTTATTAATAATTCCAATATTTTGGGGAATGGTTTCTTATTTAGGTTAAATATCTTATTAATATCTGAAATATTTGTAAACTTAACCAGTTCCCAAAATCTTGATTGTATTTGGACCTTAAATTTTCAACAGTATGTATATTAGTACCATTTAAGAACTGATGCCAATAAATTAAGTTACTTTCTTGTTTCAATACTAGCATTTTGTTAAAGTTATGAATTTTTAAGTAGTTGTTTGTATATATAAATGGAAACATAGAAAATATTAATATTAATCCTTTAATACAATGGTTAGAATGTGTGCACTTTTGGTGACATTATTTAAATAGAGAATTTGAAAAGTGGGCATAATTCGATTTTCACAAAAATATTTTAGTAACCAGATAAAACTACTAGGGGCTATTTGCTTATGACTGGTTGTGATATATTTATTATTTTTTAATTATTTTTCTTGATGTATTTGTTTCCATTTTGAATCATAAGCTGAATTTATTCACAATGCACTAATTTTTACAATTGTTGAAGTAGCATACAATTGAATATCAGGGAATCTGATTCCAGCATTATCCCAACCTTTTCTGTGTCAATTAAATGAAACTCTTGTATTATTATGATGCCAAAAAATGTAAATAGAATGTTATTTATCTTCTTCATCAATTTTCTTGGGTGGAGATAGTAATAAGGATTGTAAGATAAACAATATTTTAGAGAGAATTACCATCTTAATAAGCATTAATCATTTTTCCATGGTAAAGAAGAATTTGTTCCATTTTCTGATTAAACTTAATATTTTATCAACAACCTGCTGAAAGTTTGTTTGTATCATTTATTTACTATTAGACATAATGGTTATACCAAGGTATTTCATTTGATTTCTATTCCAACTGAAGTTAGAAAATGTTTGTATTTTTTATTTTTCTATTAATTAATAATGTACTTGTTTTATTATGATTAAATCTTAAGTTTGAGAATTCTTTAAACTGACTCATAGAACTAATTATAGGTTCTAATGAATTCTCTATATTTTCTATTGTTAGTAAAATATCATCAGCAAAAACTTGACTCTTTAGTTCAAAATCTTTTTATTTTGATACCATCAATGTTCTTATTGGATCTAATACTATTAGCAAAGGGTTCTATAGCTAATGCAAACATGGACAGCCTTGTTCTGTGCCTTTTCATAATTTAAAGGAATTAGAAAGAACATAACTTATGTTAACATAAGCACAAGATTTGTTGTATTACTTAGATGTTAATTCAATTAGTTCAGGTGAGAAATTATACGCTTTAAGTGTTTTAAGCAGGTTTGACCAATTAACAGTGTCAAAAGCCTTATCTAAATCAAGACTAATGATAGAATGTTCTTTTTATTTTTATTTGCATAGTCTATTAAAGTATGTATTCTTATTATATTATCCTGTACATGTCTATTTAAAATAAACCAGTTTTATCATTTTAATTAGTTTAGGTATAAGTAGATTAATTATCTTAGCTAAAATGGATATGAACATGTTATAGTCCACATTTAAAAGTGAAATTGGTCTGTATGATGAGCACTTTGTAGGACCCTTACCTTGTTTTAAAATATGTGATATAAGGGAATATTTCCATGATGGGGGACTTAAGCAGTTGTTTTTATTTCTCTATAGACCTTGTCTAATATTTTAACTGCATCATCCATTAGTATTTTACATAGCTTTGGTATAAGTCCATCTAAGCCTGGCACCTTAATATTTTTTAACTTTTTTATTTGATCTTTTAGTTCTGTTAAAGTGAACGGTCTATCAATTTATTTTATTTTTAACTTGGTCCATTGTTATTTTATTATTTATATTTTCCTTTAGAAAAGTTACAGCTATATCATCATTATCTAGGTTATTTGTATCATTATTTATATTTTCATAAAATATTTTAAAGCCCTCAAGAATATATTTAACATCTGTTCTTTTTTTTTCTATTATTTATACATGTTATAATTCCTTTGATATGATTTATTTGGGTCTATATTAGAACATCTAAGTTTCAGAACTTTGAATGTTCTAATATAGACCCCTATTCAGTGAAAGCTGAAAATAGCAAAGCTACAGAAAAACAATTTTTTTCCTAGGGAAAGAATTTGGTTGTCCGTTTGTGTCGCTTCACTATTTTCAGCACTGTGGTGGAAAGTTACGGGTCTGGTTCAGGTAAGTGTGCAATTGGTGTGGGTTAGGTGAGTTAGGGTTACGGTGTGGGTCAAGTAAGTGTGCGATTGTGTGGACGTGAGGGTTAGGGTGGGTTAGGTGGGTTAGGGTTAGGGCACGGGTCAGGTAAGTGTGCGATTGGATGGACGTGAGGGTTAGGGTGGGTTAGGTGAGTTAGGGTTAGGGCACGGGTCAGGTAAGTGTGCGATTGTGTGGATGTGAGGGTTAGGGCAGGTTAGGTGAGTTAGGGTTAGGGTGCAGGTCAGGTAAGTGTGCGATTGTGTGGACATGAGGATTAGGGTGGGGTAGGTGAGTTAGGGTTAGGGCGCAGGTGAGGTGAGTGTGCGATAGTGATGGACCTTAGGGTTAGGGTTAAGGTAAGTGGCTAGATAGTGGTGGATGTACGGTTTAGTGTAGGGTTAGATGTAAGATTTTAGGCGTATGTGTGTGGATTGCTGTTTTTTTGGTGTGCTTGTGCTGTGTATGTGTTTTGGAACAGCAAATTTTTTCCCTAGGAAAAAATTTGCTGATCTGCATGTTCGATGTTTTCAGTGTTCGCTGAATAGGGGTCGATATTAGAACATTCTAAGTTGTGAAACTTTAATGTTCTAATATAGACCCATTTATTTTATTCATTTTCTTTGATCTAAAAATAAGTTTATGCAAGCTTAAAGGGTGTACTGAATATGCCTAAAATTTAAGTTTTTCCAGGTTTACTGAAACTTTATGATTTAGAATTTCAGCATATTTTGTATTTAAGTTTTAAAGTTCAGACTGACTGATAATGTCATTTGGTTTTAGATTTATTTTTAGTCTGTCTATTTTGGCCTGTAGTATATTAATTTCTATGTACCATTCTCTTGTTTTACTAATATACCAGCTTATAACTCTTCCATTTAAGTAAGCCTTTAGTGAATCCCATGGGGCAGTGTCAGATACTTCACCATTCATTTTTATTTCTAGGAAGTCTTTGATCTCTTTAACATATCAATCCTTGAATCCTTTTAGTTTAATAATGTAAGCTGGCAATCTCCTGTGATGTACTAAATTGTCAGTTTTTAAAATAATATTAACGATTATAGCATTATGGTCCGATAATGGACATAAAACTATTGCAACTTCTTTGATATGCAATAACAGATTGCTTGAGAGAAAAATGTTATCAATATTTCTTTGTGTTCCATATCTATATGAATAATGAGTAAATTGAAGTGAGTTTGTTTTCCTTAGCTCATATATATCCTTTAAATTCACTACATTTATATAATTTGTTAAGTGTTTGGCTGATAATGTGCTTCTCAGATTTCTATCTGCCGTGGAATCTTTGTCTGATAAAATACAATTAAAATCACCAGCCATTATGACTTCACCTTTCATGTAATAGGCTATAGTAGTGTCTATGTAATTTTTTACATCTTTAGCTCCAACCCCTGGAATCCAAAAGAGTTCACCAATTTATATAGCTTTATGTTCCACTCTGTTATAACAATGTTTAACACACCATTTTTATCAACATAGGTGTCTTTTACTTTAGGCATTACTGGTGAGTTCTTCCATAAAATGAGGGTGCCTCTTCTTTTAGCTCTAAAGACAGAACCTGCTAAAACCAAACAATTCTTTAATGAACATTTATTTACATCTTTATTAAGTAAAGGTGTTTCCTGTAGAAATGCTATTTGAACTTTGTGTACTTGCAAGTATTTGAACTGCCTTCCCCTCTTAACTGGATTATTCAATCCATAATATTAATATTAATACATATGCATTTAAAATCAGACATTTATTTAAGAGAGAAAAAAACACAGGTATAGTGAAATCACATTTATGTACAGAACATATTATATACTTTATATATAACAATATGAAAGATTCAGCTATGGACAAAACTTTTAAAACAAATAAAAAATTACGTAATGATATAAAACATTCTACCATGGAATAACATATTCCTAGTTTGTTGAAAAAGATGAACAAACTACTTCTCAAACTCTCCATTAGACTAATAATGCTTAGCTCATGATTCTGATTCATACTAATGTGTCTCATATTTTTAGTATACATCATCTTAAAAAAGCCCGTCAGTGTTTTATTATGAATAAGAAAAATTAAACAGGTGATCAGAATTTTTATTTTAAGTTGACCAAACTGAATATCTCTATAATCATCTTTCCCTGTACCTCATATTATCTCCCCTGGTCTACTATAGGGATGAAGTCAGTTGTTATTTTCATATTTATTAATTTATTGGTCAGATTATTTATTTTATTTACTATACATAAAGTTGTTTATATATAGGATCATAAGTTCATAAATTAGTACCACGCTAACTGCCCTTGTGGACCATTCCAAGCCCAGCCAATTAGCCTATGTGAGGATCAAACCCTAAACTTTGTGCCTATAATGTGAACACCTTAACCACTATGCCAACCTCCCACCCTTATATATTTATATTTTAACTATACATATTTACTTATTCTGATCTATTTCTATTTCTGTTTGTATACTATGTCTTGTACTATTACTGTATTCCTAGGTTTTATACTTTAGATATAATCCTAGTGTAGAATTATCATATAATAGAACATTTATATTTACCCTTATATATTTGATACTCTGTAATCTAGTACTACTGTTAGAATCACTCCTATTTTTCCTGAAATGTTATATCTTATAGTATCTGAGCAAACATCTGAAAAATCTTCCTTTTTATGTGTCACTGTCAGTTGTCTTGGCTAATGCTTGCCCAATGTGCATTGACATTACAAACACACACTTTCTAAATATGACAAGTGCGCTTTTGAATAACATTGATGTGTAATGTATGAAAAGGTTACTCACCATTGTAACAAAGTTGCAAGTGTAACCATTGGAGTGCAGATATAAGATTAACAGACTGAACTGAGTCAACATCACTATCACTGTGAAATGCAGATACGCTGGTTTCAAAATTCAATTAACACATACAGAAGTTGTACAGCCTACTCACATAATTCTGTATTATAATTTTTTTATCTCCCTCCCTGAAACTCACCAATGGCAAGCTCACTTGTGCAGCTGATGGCAAGTATTAGTGCATGCATACTCATATCTTGAACTTAGACTAGTATTTAGCAGGAATCCATGGAATATTGCGCCAACCGTCACACAAATAAGCAGTATACGCATATAACCATGCCTGAATCTGATGGAATACAGTACAGATATGTGTTATTGTCATAGGTTCATAAGTTCATAGGTAGGTACTAGGCTATTGGCCCTAGGGCCTATACAAGTCTAGCCAAAAAGGTACCCTGGCTTTCGCCACCCAAGAAAATTATTTTCCTGTGTCCCTGTCAAACAGAACCACAGAAGTGATCCCCGGGGTGAAATTCTTACTACCCATCCAATCATCAAGATTTTTCTTAAAGAGTGCTAATGAGGAGCTCTGTTTGACATAGATAGGTAGTCTGTTCCAGAGTATGGGAAGTCTCTGAGACAGGAATCTATCCCTCCATCATGTTTTGTTTATTGTGGTGACAAGGTTTAGGTCCTTAGAGCATGTAGCTTGGAGGGATTGGGATTTCTTTAAGTGGAGCATGTCCAACAGCTCTAGGTTCGAAATGGCTTTGTATGTTAGGCAGAGATCACCTCTGAGTAGGCGATATGCGATGGAGTAAAGCTGGAGTTTTTTGAGACGGTCAGCGTAAGGCATCTGTTTGAGGCCAGTAATCCTCTTTGTGAGGTATTTTTGTGGCCTTTCCAGTTGTTGTAGATGTCTTGTGAGGTACATACCAAAAGAGGCGCTGTACTCTATAATGGGGTCTAATGAGTGATGAGTAGAGGGGAACAATGACCTCTTCACTAATATGGGAGACAGGTGCATACCCCCTTAATATAACATTCTCTTTAGTAAGATCAGACCACAAAATGGTGAAGTAAAAATAAAGCCCAGAATCCCAACTAGCCCTGGAATGTTCTGTAACTACTCAAAGGATAATTTCCTACTATAAAGTGATAACATGACAAAATTTCAAGCCTCCATAAACCCTGAGAACACTGCTGTCTATGCAGAACTTTTCATAGAAACCCTATACAAGTATGTTAATAACTGCATGGAGGTAGCTGTTCCCACCAGGAATGAGTACAGAACTAACTCAAAAAACAAGACACCCTAGTGGAATCACAACATCATTTGGCTGTATAACAGAATGAAGAAACCTATCAACCACAAAGTATTCTTTAGCTATGTCCTCAACCTCAAATGCAATGCACAGTTGTGTGCAGAGCTCATTGTTAATGAAGCCACCTATACTGAGCCAGAAGATATAATAAACCTACTGGCAGACAAATTTAGCTCTAACTTTACTCCTCTCTCCCCATTAACTGCCCCTCAGGAAATGCCATCAAATATAACTCCCCCTACTATCAATGGGAAACAGGTCCTCAGCACTCTCTCTCTAAGGCCAAGGACACTGCATTGATGGGCACAGGCAATACCCCAGAATGCCTTAACCCTCATGCAGATAATTTTGCAACTATGCAAATTTCCATCAGGGCTGGGTCAGATACAGCCTTGTAGGTCAGACACAGATCACCCATCTGTAATCAGTAGGAAACTGAATATAGTGATAGGGTTTCTAACTAGACCGCATACAATTTCTAACCAGTCCACATACAGCATTTTGGTTATACCCTGTATTTATTTGGTGAGAAACCTCTGAGGACACTCCAGCTGTTGCAGGTGCCTGGTGAGGTACATGCCAAAGAGTGGACTAAACTTAGTTATTGGTCTGATGAGGGCCAAGAACAGTAGTCTTGTGGCATCCTTAGATCTGGATGTCATGCTATATGCCATATAGAAAGATTTCCTTACCACCATGGACACATGGTGGTCAAAGTTCAGATTACTATTCATCTGAGTACCCAGATATCTCACCTCTGGGTCCACTCTTGGGGAGGGTTGCTATCAATGTTGTAATTTGCATGGGTATTTGATTTCCCAAAGTATATTATTATGTACTTCTTCACATTTGGTTTGCAGCCATGACTCTAACACTAATTATTAGTCTATGTCAGACCTTTCTGTAAGATATCAACATTGTTTGGGGAGTCAGTGATTGCCCCCAAATTACAACCATCAGCAAACTTGGTCAGCCAAAGACAATCTACATTTGCCTTGACATCTGAGAAGTATATCCCAAACAGGAAGGGACCCAGTACCGAGCCCTGTGGTACTTCACAGGTCAATGGCTACTTTTTGGATGTGGATTCTCCCACTCTAGCAACATGTCCTATCCATGAGCCATTCATCTATCCATCTGTTGACATAGAGGTTTATACACAATTTTCTGAGTTTATCTGTAATCCTCAAGTGGACTATTGTGTCAAATGCCTTGGCCAGATCAAAGTAGGCAGCATGTACTGTCTTACCCTCATCCATGGTCTTGGTGACCTTCTCAAGGTCCACCAGCTTAAGCAGGCATGACCTGCCCTTAATGAATCCAGACTGGATTGGGTCTTGAGTCTGAAGATTTCCTGTCATTGTTAATCAGGTCCATGATTATCCTTTCCATAGTCTTGCATACGAGGCTAGTCGACTTATGGGTCAGTAGTTTCCTGGGTCAGTTGATGGCTCCCCCTTGTGCAGAGGGATGATCACTGCTGTTCTCCACTCTACTGGGACAAAGCCTGTCTAAAGAATGTGGTTAAATAGAGATCCAAGTGGGTCTGCTAGGACATGTTTCAAGAAATTAGTAGACACCCTGGGATTCCATCAGGTCCCATTGATACCGTGTTTCTAACTTTAGAGAGTGCAGTGATGATCTGTGTTTTTTATGATAAAAGGCAAAGGAATGATAGGGTGTATTTCATGGGGAGGTGATGACAGGGTGAAATTTGAGCTGAATTTATTGGTTAACAGGTTTGCTATTTCTTCTAGCTGAGTATAGGTATTACGATCTACAGCCAACTCAGCACATAGTTGATTATTTCTGTTAAGATTTTAGACATAACTAAAAGTGCTTTGTGGTTATCCTTTGCTTGGAAGGCTAGTTTAGTCTTTTATTTAGCTTTTGAAGATTTGACTAGTTCCCAGATTTGTCTGTTGAGACTAATGAGGGACTTTTTTCTGTGTTGTTCACCCTCCCACTTACTTCTAGACAGGAATTTCTTCCTTCTATTGTATAGTCTATTTATGCCAGGGATCTACCAGGGTGACTTGCTTTTCTGGATAGACCTAGGTTTATTTCAGTTAGGTACTGACGTTTATTAGAAGTTGTACAGGGCATTCATATATACCTTTGCATAGGCCTCCATAAAATTTCATATGCTATCACTTAATAGAGGGTAATTTCCCTTGAAGAACTTCATTAGGGTTTTAAGGTTTGATAGGGGTTCAACCATTGCATTTATTTCAAAGGAGACCAATTTATATTTGGATCTTATCAATGAGGACATTACGCTGGGGGAATGCAATGCTTCAAAACACCAAAAGAAAAGGACTTTGCAACGCTATAGAAACCTTTATTATACAAACAAAACTTTTGGATTAACAAATCCTTCATCAGTTGTAAAGAATCACAATTTACAAACGTGTTAAATAGCATCAACCACACAGCCCAACCAATCAAAGCATAAAATCAATAAAAGAAATTAAGAAACATTTAGAAACATATGCATAAGAAATAAAATCTCTCTCATAGATATATATTTATATATACTAAAAGAATTTCAAAACAAATTCTTCAATATAAAAACTTTTTTAATAAAAAAACTTTTTCTTCTTAATAATGACTGTTTAAGTCAAAGTATAGGCTTTATACTAACCATTTTATTAACCCCAGATATATGATCTGCCCACATGCAAATAATCCAATTATATTCCCTTAACTCTAATTTATTATTAATATCTCCACCTCTAGGGTTCCTTGAGGTTGTCTCAACTGCTCTAAAAACAAATTCATGCTGCATACCCTTATCCACTAAGTGTTTTGCCAAAGCATTAGTCATAACCTGCCCCACATATTTCAGATTTATGTTCTATAATTCTCTCATTCAATTTTCTATTAGACATGCTTATATAAAAACAAGTACATTTCTTGCAAGTAGCTAAATAGGTAATAAAGGAGGTATTACATGTGGCAGTACATTTGAATGTAAAACTCTGTCCAGCTGCGGGGTGTTTAAAGGTATTATCACTACAAATATAATCACAGCAAGAGCAGTTGTAGCAGGGAAAATTCCCAACTTATTATAAGATTTAGAATGGACCTGAGATGGAAAATCCTTGTAACATAACCGACTTCTAAGATTCAGGCAATTCTTATAAGTAAAATTGGGACACTGCTCTATGAGTTTTCTAGATTCTGGTAATGCATATAGTGCATCCCAATTATTAATAATTATATCTGTTAAAGAATCAAGACATCTGCTATATGTCATTAACTAATGTAATGATCCATTAACTTTACTGTTAGAATTAACCTCATTACGAATGCCATTACCAAAAAATATGGCTTAGCTCTAACCCCACTTTACAACAAAACATCATCCCTGATGTTATCCAGTATCTGAAAATTGTAATCATTAAGTTCATCTTCTGAACCTTCCCAAATAGGTTCATAGGTAGGTACTAGGCTATCTGCCCGAAGGCATTTATAAGCATAGCCAGAATGTGTTGGCTTCCGCGACCCTTAGATTAGTTCCCTGTGCCTCTGTCCAGCAGAGCCACTGAAGTGATCCCCGGTGTAAACTTTCTGTTTCCCATCCACTCGTCAAGGTTTCTCTTAAAGTGTGTTAGTGAGGAGCTCTGCCTAATGTAAATTGGAATCTTGTTCCAAAGTATGGGAAGTCTCTGGGACAGGAATCTATCCCTCCAGCACATCCCATTTATTATTGTGGTGAGGATTAGATCCCTAGAGCGTGTGGCTTGAGGGGATATGGTTTTCTTTAGGTGAAGCATGTCCATCAATTTTGGGTTGGACATTGACTTGTATGTCAGGCAGAGATCACCTCTGGGTAGGCGGTATGCAACCGAGTACAGCTGGAGTTTCTTCAATCGAGCTGCATAGGGCATCTGTTTGAGGCCAGTGATCCTCTTGGTGAGGTACTTCTGTGGCATTTCTAGCTGTTGCAGTTGTCTTGTAAGTGATGTGAAGAGGGGCAAAATTACCTCTTTTGATCTGGATGCGAACCCTTTTGTGATTAGGTGGGCCACATAGAAGGGTTTTCTAACCACTTTGGCAATGTGATTATCAAAGGAGAGATTACTATCTACTTGGGTCCCCAGATCCCTTATTACATCTTCCGTATTTAGGGGGCTACCATCTATGTGATAGTTTGTGGGTACTTTGTTTTTTCCAAAGGGGATGACTATGCACTTTTTGGCATTTAGCTTGAGGCCATGATTTTGACACCAGGTATCTGTCTCAGTGAGACCCTTTTGGAGGATGTCTGTGTCAGCCAGAGAGTCAATTATATCCCCTAGTTTGCAGTCATCTGCGAACTTGGTCATCCATAGTCCTCCTGTGCTTGCCTGTACCTCTGAGAAGTGTATGCCGAACAGGAGGGGTCCTAGGACTGAGCCCTGGGGAACACCACTTGTAACTGGTTTAGAGTCAGACCACGCTCCCGCAACTATCACCATGTGGGTTCTGTCCATGAGCCAGTTGGCAACCCATCTTGTGACATAGGTGTTTATGTTCAGGTTGGTGAGCTTGTCTATAATACCAGAATGGGGAATAGTGTCAAAGGCCTTTGCAAGGTCTAGGTAGGCTGTGTGTACCACCTTTCCCTCATCTATAGCCTTGGTAACTGTCTCAAAGAAGTCCACCAGGTTTAGGAGGCATGATCTGCCCTTAACAAAGCCAAACTGGGCAGGATCCAGTGTTTGGAGGTTCCCAATGTTTCTGTTAATGAGTTCCATGATGATGTGCTCCATAGCATTGTAGACCAAGCTAGTCAGGCTTATAGGGTGATAGTTCCCGGGGTCTGTTGTGGCTTCACCTTTGTGGAGTGGAATAACTGTTACTGTGCACCACTCTATGGGTACATAGCCTGTGGAGAGGCTGAGTTTGAACAGTGTGTTTAGGTGAGCAGTTAGCTCGTCTTTGAGCTAATGTAGGACACAGCCTGGGACACCGTTCAGTCCCATTGATGCTGTGTTTTTGGCTCTGAGTGCCTGTGATTTCAGGGGCTCTACATTCTTCTGGTATGGTTATGGGCCATTTTGGAGGTGAGAGGGGGTGATGTTTGCAATGAATCTGTCTGCCAGGATGTTGGCAATATTGGTTGGGTCAGTGTATTTTGTGCCATTCTGCACTAACTCCGAGCAGATCTGAGGATTGCCACTTAGATTCTTGACATAGCTAAAGAATGCCTTGTGGTTATCTTTGGAGTCCGTGGCAATTTTTCTTTCGGAGCTAGCCTTGGATGATTTTATGAGGGATCGTAGTTTCTTGCTGAAACTGATCAGGGGTGTCTTCCCTTCTTGGGATTTTGCTCTTTTCTGTACTAGTTTCCTCCTTCTGTTGTATAGCTTGTTTATGGCAGGGGTCAACCAGACTGGTTTCCTTTTCTTGGAGGAGTGAGTCTTGGTTTTGCTTGGGATAGCACGATCCATGCATTCTTGTAGATGTCTGTAGAATGCATTAGTAAAGGATTTTGCAGCTTGGACAATGTTATCCTTTAGCATGGGGGCTTTGAAACTTTCCACCTCGGTCTTAAGTAACGTGAAGTTTGTTTTGAAAAGTTTTTCATGTGGGTTTCCTTGACCGGGGGTGGGGGCAGAATGTGGTGATGACCAGGTCCAATGTGTTGTCCCCTCTGGTTGGAGTGTTGACCAGTTGATCCAGGGCATTTGAGTTTATAAATTCTAGGAAATGTTGGGCAAGGGAGTTAGTACTTGAGTAGTTCTCCCAGTTAATGTTTGGGTAATTGAAATCACCCAATATTAAGGTGTTTGCTAGGACCTTTTTGTTTCACAGTGTTTCCAGAAATGTGGAATGGGGGTCCTGGGACATGGTGGGTGATCTCTAGCAAGCTACAGTTTGAATTGCAGTTTTGCCCATTGTTAGTTGCACGTGGATGATCTCTGAAGCATTGTTCTGTGCCACTAACCAGGAGGTGTGGGTATCCTTAATGCATATGGATACTCCCCCACCTTTTGTATTTCGGTCCGGGTTCTGTGGCCGAAATGTATGGTATTGGTTGTAACCTGGTAGTGCTGCAGTGCTCTCTGCAGCCTTAAACCAGGTTTCTGTTACTGCACATATATCGATTTTCTCCATACTGAGGAGTGCCTCGAGTGCATGCATTTTGAGGTTTAGACTTCTGGCATTGAGTAGCATTACCCTCAGTTTTTTGTTACTTGTGCTATTTATGGCAGTGGGTTTGTCTTTCGAGCCTTGCCTAAAAAAGGCCAGTATTCGAAAGCCTAAGGGTGACATGTGCAAGCCATCTCTAGCAAAGTAGCGTGGCTTGTCGAGCATGTCATCCCAGGCAGATAGACACTGGATCCCCTTTGAACGACACCAGAAACTTAGCCAATTGTTGAAATTAATAATTTTTTCTTTATACCGTGGTATCATTTTTGGTGAGGGCAGGATGCTACTCAGGGTCAGGGTCATACCCGCCTGGGCTAAGTGATCAGAGAACTTTTCCATGTCTCCTTTCTTGTAGTCCAGGGAGGTACAGCTCAGGTCATTCACACCAACATGGACAATGACAGAGTCATATTTGTACTTGTTCTGGAGTGACCTGAGTGCTTGTGTTATGTGGCGGATCCTGGCATCCGACAGGCAGCTAACAGTAACCTTCTCCTTGTTCAGCCTAGTGAGTGGCATGTCAGTGTGCCTGACTATAGAGTAACCTATTACTAGTGTGTTGGGTATGTTATTTTGCCTTAAGGGCTATGATTGCGTGGCACACTAGTTTTGTGAATTATGCGTTTCATGGTTTGTGTTGGAGGGGGCGGAGATTGCTTGGATGTCTGGTTTGGAGGTCTCTGTTGCTTTTTCAGATTTTTATTTAGGGCCTCAGAGTATGTTTTCATGTATTTATGTGTTTTTTTGCCAGTGCTGGTTTAATGGGTCTATGTGAGACTGGTGGTGTGATGCAAGTATTTCCCTTCTCCTCTTGACTGTCTGATCCAGTCTTGGGTTGAGAGAGCTTAGCCTCCAGTTTGGCTGTATAATTGCATCTCTCGCATGAATTAGTGTTTGGTGGTAGGAGGAGAGGGTTGTCTGTGTACATGAGGTAGTTGTAACATTGCCTCAAAATGCCCAGATTCACCAGTTGGACTGCAGAGTACCCTGAAACTGCCCTTTGGACATGCCTGGATAGGTACAGTGAACTGTTTTACTGATTGGCTGGTAAGGTCGAATAGAGAGCCTTGTCCTTCTGTACAGTATGGGGGATCTAGTGCTAAGGTTTATAAGTGCTTGCTATGAGTTTTGAGCAAATCAAAATGACAACATCAACAAATCATTTAAAGAAACTAACATTCAAAATGCATCTTTTTTCTATCTGCTTTAATGACATTACAGTCCTGTATTTACTCATAGCAGCAAATAATTATTGGGATTAATCAATTTATCTTAGTTAGTGTATTTAGATAAAAATAATTTTAAAAAAATTGTATACAGCTTTATGTTCTTAGTTCATGCATACATAGTATATTAAAGTGAATGTTTCCTTTTGTATGATGTTAATGTACATGCAGTTTCCCTTCTGCTTGCTATTAACCTGTAGTAGCTAGGAATTCCCACTAGATGTCATGAGAGGGTTAGTTTGTGACTTCAATGAAAGATATAGTAAGCCTGGAGTCAGTTTACCCATGCAGAAGGTTGCTAAAATCTACAGTTTCATTGTTAACAAATTTAGAGTTTTTTAAATTGTCCATAACACTTTTAAAAATCTATTTGTAATAATGAATCAAGGAAAGCACTTTTTAATTTTACTTATAATAGCAACCACCATCAAATGATAATATTTAACATTATCCCCCGGATTCATGAAGCTCGGTGCAAGGACGGCGGTAGGCTTGCACTGACAGTGCAGCTTGAAGGTGGCGCAGTAGCGCCAAATGCATATTAATGAAGGCGCGCTGCCGACACAGCCACGTGCACAGGAAAGGCGCGTGAGTGCATAGGGTGTGTCGAAGTGCCGCACGGAGGCGTGGAAATGGCAGCTGTCGACGTGCAACCTAAAATGCTTGCATATAACAAGTTGCAAGATAGTAATCACATCTGTCAGTGTCCATGGATACTGAAACGTATGCAAAGCATGCAAGAAAGTACCTGTGAACACAAAGTGAAGAAGCAAACAGAAATGCACGGTAGGGAATAACGGGTCCCTATCCCGTGAACAAATGACATGGAAGACCGTGTGGCCGTAGTCCAATGCAGTGTAGATAGCCATACCAAGTGGAAGTGAAATGCATCATATGATAGCGAGCTGCCAGTAGGTACGTCCAGCCCAATGGTGAGGGTCACCAGCTGACCCATAATGTGAGGGAGGGTACACAGTTGGGCATATGTGTCCATAACAAAATACACGAGAAATGTAGATATCTAGCGACCGTATGTCCAAATCATATCCCACAAGGCATGTAATAGTCACATACAAAAGGTATGTCCATATGTCACATACCAAATGTGATAGGAAATAGAATAAGCATGTAAATGAAACAGAAGGAGCATATAAACAGCTACAAAAATAAGGACACATGTAGGCTGAAAAGAACAGTATTATCCGTACCGTCGCCTAGGATTACCACCTGTCCCACTTTGTGAGTGACAGTCCCTCTTTGGGTAGTTGTGTCCTGACAAAGACATGTAAAAATGGCAAATGTCCTGAGATTATAGTACAAAATTATTCCCTATATGTTATGTAATAGTTGCATTAAACAGTTTTTCTGCATCTAAATTACATAAATGTTATAAGAAACAGAATAAGCAACTAAAATGCTACAAGAATAAGCTTTTATATAGGCAAGAATTTTAAGTTCTATCCTGTGTACTGACCATGGGTATGTGTCGGTCTGTAAAATGTGATGTTTTGTCCCTCTTTGGCCAATTGAAAAGGTGGCAACCCTACCGTCGACTGTGGGGAGGTGTTGTCCACTACAGTCGGATATGTGTACAGAAGATATCCCATCCTGGACATAGGAAAAGATGGCATCCAACCAATGAGTACAACAGGCTGCCAAAATCCGGAAGTCAGGGGTACAAGCCGAACGGGTAGTACCCGGGTATACCAACCATGTAATGAAAGTTAAGTATGGGCGTGTATCTATGTACGTGAGGTATAGCATGTGGAAAGCAAACATGGCAGGGTAGTCCACACAACCATACAGGTACCTGACACATGTAGGGTATTCAATGTGTTACTCTGGCCGTGTCATGGGCCAACAACCAAAGCAGTGATGTATGGGGTGTGAGGAATCTGTGTGTGTGGGGTGGATGGGTAATGGTACAATCCTCCAAGGTGATACTGTGTCGTATGCAGAATAGGTGAACCAGAGGTGTATGAGGGAGCAGCGGGTGAAGCTGAAAGAAACACAAACACATGTATAAACAGCTGCAATACAAGCAGACAGGCCATACTGTAGAACACAATCCCACAAACATATGAATATTGAAATGTGCGATACAAATGTATAGATATGTCACCGGCACATACCCACAAATTGGTCCTGATGGAACTGGCCATAACAAATGCAACACACCTGGATGCATAATGGACTACCCAGCATCCCCTCCACATCACACAACCCATTCCCGTACCTGAACGTCCACCAAATCCAGCCGTACTTGGCCTACTGGTTTGGTGCAGCCACAGCTACACATAGTAACCACTACGCATACGTAGTAGGTAGTGTCACCCTAGGCAGTTGCAGGATTGCACACTATGTATCCCTTGCATGTAAAGCCCTCAGCACATTTTTATAACTCCAAAATGATGTTCGTTATTTCGCTTGTTGTGGATCGGTCCAATTTTTGGATATCCCTCATGGGATACGTAACCTGTGTAAACATTAGAATGGAAATCACGAAGTCCAGCCCTGTAGATATCTGGACAGAAGTTGGAATGTGCATTAGAGGTGCACGACACTGTCCAGCCCTAAGTGGTCATGCATAACCTACTACCCAGGATCAAACACCTGCCCGTGACGCACATGTCCCAACACGAATAAGCGGGAGAATATATTGAACACATTTGCATAGTGGCAAATGGTATAAGTGTGATGAAGGCACTGACGTAGACAGGATAATCCTTATCTACTGTGTGAGGGACAAGTAATGTGTGTGTAGGTGTGACCGACCATACCTGTCAACCTCTGAGAGCAAGATATCTGGACAAAGCCGTGAATAAAAGTGGGACAAAGGCCCAAAAGTAGGGACAATTTGTAAAGATTGCTCTTAGAAACTTAGAAAGTTGATAGAATAACAGTTTGTACATTGGCATTAATTTCCTGAAGAGTATGATGACTGAAACTCAACTGTCTGTCATCATGTTCTGACTTCAGTCTTTAATGATTAGCTACTGATTTTCCAGAAAACAACAGTGTATTACAGAGGTCCGTACATATTTACAGTAACAAACCTTCACAGTGTTTACTGTACTGCTGCATACCTGTAGTTAATTCATGTCCAAAATAATAATCCTCGTATGAATGCATACAGGAAATAGTCAAATGTGAATGGGAACACCCCTCAACGTGGATTATGTATTGTAACCACCCCCACCCATATTATGTATTTCCAACATAAAAAAGCTGCTGACAGGTGCCAAAACACCTGTGTCTGTAAACACAGGCAAATATTTATAAAATGGACAAATTCTGTCCATGTGCTTTGTCTGACATTTGAACTCGGTCAGAGCAGTTCCGTTAACCAGGCGGACAAGCCTAAACCCAGATCACCACATGAACACCCTGACAATCAAAGACTTGTATGTGCCAGGACTATAAGCCTTGGAGTTCTGCATATCCTTGGAGTGATTAAATATGCAGCTTGGGTCCAGAGCAGTAGGGAACAGGGAATGCGTAATATGTAGTACCGCGTTTTTCCCAGCAGGAGAATGGATGTCTGTGTTGTAAGTGAAGCTGTGAGGCGTATGTTAATGTAGCTATGTACTATGGGTATGCATATAAATGAGTCAGAACACCAATAGTATAGTGGTTACAGCATCCGGCCAACGTGAATGCAGTCCCGGTTCAACTACGACTACAGCACATATAATTTTAAAGTGTAATGAATGCGTCTGTGCTGTAAAGACATTTAAATATGTAAAGGTGAACGTGTGTTTCACATATGTCCCTTAACCGGATTACAGATATTTTACTGGTACCGTCACAATTAATAAAGCCCACGTAAGCACAAAGACTTAGTAAGCATATGTAACCCACAATAAGGATATGCAAGTGCGCCTGCGCGTGTGTAATCCGCTCACAGCATAGCAAATTAATGCTGTTTTCTACACGTTATTTATATATCTATATATGGATATATATATATTTGTGTACAGATATATATCCACAGACTTAAACTAAATAAATATATGAAATAAAGAATGTACAGACATATATATATATATATATATATATATATATATATATATATATATACACACACACACACACACAATACATTAATTGATATATACATAACAAACATATAAACATATGTCCTTGTAGATATAACACATGTACATAAATAGGTTACATCATAGCTATTATGGATAGACATACAGACATGCAAGAAAGGTAAATACACTGCTGCTTTCCATACCATTGCCCGGCAAGTACCAGTGTGCCAGATCTGCAAGTTCTACTCTTTAGACATGGATATAGGTGTCCTTTGCAGGACCCCAAAAATTGATCCACTACAGGCACCATCCTGTAATGATCGAAGCAAAGAAAGTCACATCCGCAGCTACAATATAGCTGTACATGCAACAGTAGCTTGTGCAAGGGTAATAACACATGGGTTGACAGAATGTATGACATATGTCCTGATATGCGGAGAGTGGAGTCTTCATACTTTATTATCGCTCACGTTAAATATGTCTTATGGCTACTGTGGAGGGGTGTCAGGTATGGGAATCATGGGTATGCAATAATGGGCCTAAGTGCCTAGGTGTTGGTTGGCACAGATTTATTAGGTCCGCCCCATGGGAGTGATTAATATTCCTATGTGGGTATAGCACACGCCTATATCTTCCAAAAATGAAGAACCCATCTACTGGATATTGTGTAAACCATTGGGGGAAGACGTAGGGACTTATATCAGTGTCATGTAAGCGATTATCATGGACATACATGCGTACGAATAAGATGGTAACCATACCTCTCAACCTTTCAGAATAAGACATCTGGACAAAGGCATATTAAAATAAGTACAAATAGGGACTATGTTAAATATTCCTCTGACAAAGTTAGAGCATTGATAGAATAATGGATAATTCATTAGTATGAATGTTTTGAGGGTTACTAGTTTTAAACTACTAATGTCTGTCATTATTATCTAACCTCACAGTCCTTAATGACCTGCCACTAATTTACCAGAAAGGCACAATATTATAAAAAAAAGGAACAACATTATAAGTCTAAGTTCAGGACATTTACCCAAAATGTTTACAGTTGAGAGGTATGAAGGTAACCCTGTCCTAAATAAATGCACAGAACTAGTGATATTAGGTGGACAGGTGTGAAGAAAGACGTAATGACAAATGACAAAACATGTATAAGTCAAAAGCATGTACCTCGATAAATGTGAATGAATACTTATACCCTATGATAGTCAATGTGGAAGGTTAATAGAAACAAAATAAATGTGTCCCTCAGAGTGTTATGCAGTGTCCCCGATACAGTGTTCAGTCTCCCACACTCGCATGTGAGTTCTGCCACTGATGGAAAGTGCAAATACCGGTGAACACATAGCATAATATGTTTTGATTAGCACCTGTTGGCTTTTGTGAGGAACACAACACTCTGGGCGGGTGTGTCCTGCAAAAGGAATGTAATGGCATCTGGCCTGTGATTTCTTCTTGTGTGTAGTGGTGTAATAAAATGATATATCTTGTATCAGAAACAGATACATGTTATAGGAAACAGTATTATCGACTATACTACTACAAGAAAAATCTGAAGGTATGAAAAGCGCTGAAGTAGTCAGTTTAGTATTGACCAGGTATGTGTTGACTTGTCAAATGTCACAGCTGTATATATAGTACCTATAGGACTGTCACCTTTACAAATGATGAAAGTGGGTGCTGCTCTGTAGAAATGTCAGACGTAGCAGGTCAAAACATACCTACAGCCATGCATACTCCACAAATAGACATATTAGCACACAGCAAAGCTTAGGCCAGAATTCATGGAGCCTTGGCCGGCGTATATGAGTAGAGTAAGAGTAGAGCAAGGCAAGATGTCTGCCGAGCTATTCAGCAATATCCTGTAGGGGCGTGTAAGACAGCCCCTAAAACGAACGTTGCACAGACATTGTTAGGATATGCAAATTACCCCATTTGTAGGGGAAAGCTATGCAAATGATGTAAATTTGCAATACATGAAACAGTAAGCTGTCCGTGCAAGAGTAGAGTTATGTGCAGAAATGTACCCGGATGTTAACCGAGTTACGTTCTGCAAGTAGCTAAACGGAGCAATGTCAGCTGCAAATAAAAGATGAATTTAGTTGAAGAAGCATGCCAATGGCCAAATATAAGGCCAGTGGCATTTTTTTCCATTGGAAATTAATAAAATTCTATTTGTCCTCCCCCGATCTCCGGTGTTTAAGCATAGCGCAGCGGCACGAAAATGCGCTGCGCTGTCAAAACAAGAAAAATATTTAAAATATACATACAAATTGTAATTTTAGTTAAAAGTTAGTTTGCCATGCAGGTGAATGGCAAGCTGAAGACAACATGGCTACTGAGTACTGGTTGCTATGTGTGGAAGCGCTCTGTCAGAGATGTAACCAAGCATTAGTAAGCAATCCCATGCAATTGAGGCTGAGGATAGTGAATCACAATTTGTCATGCTATATGGGACAAGCCACTACAGTGTAAGAGTAGGTTAAGGGGACTATCAGAGTAGAAGATAGGTGACATCATGAGTGTGTATGTATAAAACACTGTAATCTTATCGGAGCAGTGTCACATGTTTGCTGTCAGTTACTCATCAGTGGAAGAGGCGTGTTATGATTTATCCTAGGTAAAGTCAGGAATACACACTGAGCAAAGTGGATAAGAGGTGTTGACTACAACTATTAGCTGAGATATGTAAGTATCCTGTTTTTTTATTATTTATACAGATTATTGTTTCTAACAATTTATATATAGCACTTTTATTTTATTTGTTTGTAGTTAAAAGCATTCTGTATCTTTATAAATCTTTATCTGTATAAAAACTTTCATTTTGTGGCTTTCTCTAGTGCTTACTGTCTGTAGGCTACTTGTTTCGCTGAAGCCTTTCTTTACTTTGGCTAGATTGTGTTAATTGTCTGCTGGCTAGTGGGGGCTGGTTCTTTTGTGTTTTTGTAAAAAAAAAAAAAAAAAAAAAGTTGTTGTTCTGGTATTTAAGCCCTAACTTTGATAGGGTTTCTGTCTATACACACTGAGCAGAGTGGATAAGAGGTGTTGACTACAACTGTTAGCTGAGATATATAAGTATCTTTTTTATTATTTATACAGATTATTGTTTCTAACAACTTATATATAGCACTTTTATTTTATTTGTTTGCAGTTAAAAGCATTCTGTATCGTTACAAATCTTTATCTGTATAAAAACTTTCATTTTGTGGCTTTCTCTAGTGCTTTCTGTCTGTAGGCTATTTTTCTTTTGTCTCCACCCTCCGTCCCAGTTGGTGTCTTGCTGTTATACTTGGTGGATTTGCAGTGGCCCACCCCTACTGTAAATCTGATCTGGGACACTCCTCCCAGTCTAGTGTCATTAGCTCATTCTGCCTTATACAGAGAGAACATTTGATAAGGCCTTCTGTTTCTCCTTTTTCCCTTTCAAAAAAAAAAAAAAAAAAAAAAAAAACATTTTTTTTTTGCCTGAATCTCCTTGTGTTCTGACTGTGCTTCTCAAACATTTTGGAAATATAGAGTATATTTCAGAGCATTTATTATAACTCTAATTGCCTTAATATTGCTATAACTCAAGTGCTCTAGGTTGCACTGCATCCGAAGTGTTTGTGTATTTTACCTGCTTTTCAGTATATATAGACTTCTCTGCATATGTAGACTAGCTACTTATTCTGCTGTGTTACTTCCTCTTAAATTGTTTTTCAGTTGTGCACTTGCCTTGCTTCATTTAAAAAAGTTTTAAATTGCTAATTTTGTAGAGTTTTAATTGCATTTACTGTCTAGGACTGCACACTCAAGTGTGTTAGCCTTTTCTGTGTTTATTTACTGTATTATTGCATTGTTTAGCCTGTTTCAACAAAAAAAAAATACTATCTTGTTTGCTCGTTTACCACCTTTTCTAGCCAGTACATATCCCAAGCTTTGCTTGTCTCAGGACTTTATTTTCTGTGCTCAGAGCTATCCAGACCTTGCATTGGTAGAGGGAAGTCCTACTGCCTACCAATGGGACTGGTGAGCATTGGTACTGCCTATCTAACGCTTGATGAGTGGTTTCCAGCTCTGAAATTGTAATTTTTATTAGCCTTTTGGGCTGATTTCTATCCCTTTCAACTTTTTGGCTTAAAAACGCATGTGTTTGCATATTTTTCACATCGTGCAGTACTGCGAGGCTACAGTACTATTCCAGGTGCCAGAAAGTCTGCTCTTCAAATTTTCCCTTAAAACTAGCTGGTTTCTCAGTAGTAGCACTAAAATCTGAACTCCTGTGACTAGCACTTGCTCTAGAACCTGCTGGAAAGCACTAGGAAGCCTGAAACAGGTACAAACACTCAGCTCTCCTTGTCAATAAGGAGAAATTAATCATAGGCACTAAACAGCCTATAATTGCAAAGTACCTTGCAAAGGTAAGGGAAAACAGCTCTTAAACTTTACATAAAAGCACCTAAACAGGCATGTCCAAGGGTCAGCTTCTGGTGATTTCTCCTGTCCACCTGGTGAATCTGGGCATACTGGGGCAATGCGGCAACTGCCTCATGTACACAGACAATCCTCTCCTCCTACTACCCAACACTACAACCTGCGAGAGATGCACTTACATAGTCAAACTGGAAGCAAAGCTCTCTCCGGCCAAGATTGTGCTAGACAGTCAAGAGGAGAAGGTTAACACCTGCATCACACCTCAAGCAACTCATAGCCCTTCAAAACCCACACCATCAATACCCACACATAGCAACACTAAACCCACATATGCGGAGGCCCTTAACATTAACCTGCCCAAGCAATAAGGACCTCCGAATCCGAAATGCAAACAAACACCAGTCACAACCAAAGTGACACATAGCTCACAACACCAGTGTGCCACCCAACAACAGCCCCTAAGGCAAGACAATGTACCCAACACTTTAGTCATAGGTGACTCTATAGTCAGGCACACTGATGTCCCACTCACCAGACTGAACAAGGAGAAACTTACAGTCAGCTGCCTGTCGGGTGCCAGGATCCGCCACATAATGCATGCACTCAAGTCACTCCACAACAAGTACAAATATGACTCTGTCATTGCCCATGCTGGAGTGAATGACTTGAGACGTACCTCCCTGGACTACATGAAAAAAGATATGGAAGAGCTCTTGGATCATGTGACCCAGGCAGGTATGACCCTAGCCCTGAGTAGCATCCTGCCTTCACCAAGTATGATACCACAGTATAAGGACAAAATGATTGACTTCAGCAATTGGCTAAGCTTCTGGTGTCATTCAAAGGGGATCCAGTATTTGTCTGCCTGGGAAGACATGATCAACAAACCATGATGCTTTGCCAGAGATGGTCTGCACCTGTCTCCCCTGGGATTCAGGTTACTGGCTAAAGCTCTTGCCACCCCTATAGTGCCTTTTTTAGGCAAGGTTCAAAGGATAAAACCACCACAGTAACGAATAGAAGCAGGCAAAATCTGAAGGTAATGCTACTCAATGCTAGAAGTCTAAACCTCAAAATGCACTCTCTCGAGGCACTCCTAAAAATGGAGAACATCGATATCTGTGCAGTAACTGAGACCTGGTTCAAGGCTTCAAAGAGCACCCCTGCAATACCAGGCTACAATTCTTACCACACTTTTCGGCCACAAAACCAGGACCGAAACGCTAAAGGTGGAGGAATGTCTATATTCACCAAGGATATTCACTCCTCCAGGCTAGTTGCCCAACACAATGCATCTGAAATTCTCCAGGTGCAACTAACACTAGGTAAGACTGCAATCCAAATTGTAGCTTGCTACAGATCCCCATCCATGCCCCAGGATTCTCACTACACCTTTCTAAACATACTGGAAAATATTAAGATACAACCAAACACCCTAATACTGGGTGATTTCAACTACCCTGCCATTAACTGGGAAAACTACTCAGGTACCAACTCCATTTCCCAACGGTTCTTGGAATTCATAAATTCCAATGCCCTGGATCAACTAATCCATTGTCCCACCAGGGGCTCCAACATCCTAGACCTGGTCATTACCAACATGGGAGATAGATGCTCCACACCAGTGGTCACCCCCTCATTGGTCAGGTCTGACCATAAGCAAATCACCCTTGACATCCACATCCCACCCCCACCCCCCAGTAAGGAAACCTTCTTAAAAAACTTCTCCAAAGCCAACTTCAAGCTACTGAAGTCAGAAGTGACAAACACCCATGCAGACAGGATCTGGAAGTTCGACTGCAGAATCCTACACTAAGGCACTGTACGAGCACATCCACTCGTGCATGAATCGTGCCATCCCAAATAGAACAAAGATGCTCTTCTCCAAAAAAAAGGAAGCCAATCTGGTGGTCCCCTGCTTTAAACAAACTATACAACAGAAGGAAGAAACTGTTGCAAAAAAAAGGAAAATCCCAGGATGCAAAAAACTCCCTCACCAGCCTCAGTAAGAAGCTGAGATCCCTCATAAAATCCTCAAAAGCTAGTTACGAAAATAAAATTGCCAAAGATTCCAAAGACAACCACAAGGCATTCTATAGTTATGTCAAAAATCTAAATGGCGATGCTCAGATCTGCTCTGAGTTACAACAGAATGGCATTAAATATACTGATCCCAAGGATATTGCCAATATCCTGGCAGATCGATTTAGTGCCAACTTCACCCCACTCTCACCCCCTAAAGGCCCATTTCAATACCAAAACATTGCCAAATTCCAATAATCATGGCCACACAGGTAGAAACTGCACTATCTAAAGCTAAGAATACTGCATCCATGGGACCAGATGACATCCCAGGCTGTGTACTACATGAACTACAAAATGAACTGGCACCTCACCTAAGTGTCATGTTTAATTATAGCCTCACCTCAGGCTTCATGCCCACTGAGTGGTGCACAGCTACAGTTATCCTGCTCCACAAGGAAGGATCCACCTTGGATCCCAGGAACTACCATCCCATCAGTCTGACAAGCCTGATTTGCAAGGGCATGGAACGCATTATCATGGAACTTATAAACAAAGACATTTTCAACGTTCAAACACTAGACCCCACCCAGTTTGGGTTTGTGAAGGGCCGATCTTGTCTCCTGAATCTGACTGACTTCTTCGAATCAGTCTCCAGAGCTGTGGTCGAGGGTAAGGCAGTCCACACAGCCTATCTGGACTTTGCCAAGGCCTTTGACACCACCCCCCACTCTGGAATCATAAACTTACTAAGCTGGGCATAAATCCCTATGTCACTCGATGGGTTGCTAACTGGCTTACTGACAGAACCCAGACAGTAAAAGTAGCCGACTCCAAATCCAGCTCCAGACAAGTGACAAGTGGAGTACCTCAGGGTTCAGTCCTGGGACCACTCTTGTTTGGCATCTACTTCTCTGAAGTACAGGCCAACACTAAGGGACTCTGGCTAACAAAGTTTGTAGATGACTGCAAACTGGGAGCCATTATTGAATCCCCAAATGATGTGGATATTCTACAAAAGGGCCTTACAGAAACAGATGCCTGGGGCCAGAGCCATGGGCTCACGCTTAATGCCAAGAAATGTATAGTTATCCCCTTTGGAAAAAAACATATACCCATGAATTACCACATAGGTGGCAGGACACTAAACATCAAAAGTGTGATGAGAGACTTAGGGACACAGGTGGACAGTGGTCTCACTTTCAATAACCACATTGCCACAACAGTCAGGAAATCCTTCTATGTGGCACACCTCATCACTAAGGGCTTTTCATCCAGAAAAAAGGAGGTCATTGTTCCACTGTACTCATCCCTCATTAGACCCATTATAGAGTATAATGCGCCGTTTGGTATGTACCTCACAAGACATCTGCAACAGCTTGAAAGGCCACAGAAATACCTCACTAAAAGAATCACAGGCCTAAAGCAGATGCCATATACTGACCGTCTAAAAAAACTCCAGCTATACTCTGTGGCATATCGTCTACTCAGAGGCGATCTCTGCTTAACATACAAGGCCATGTCAAACCCTGAGCTGTTGGACATGCTCCACTTAAAGAAATCCCAATCCCTCAGAGCCACACGGTCCAGGGATCTAAACCTTGTCATCACAATGAACAAAACATGCTGGAGGGATAGGTTCCTGACCCAGAGACTCCCCATACTCTGGAATAAACTGCCCATACATATCAAGCAGAGTGCCTCTTTGGCCCTTTTCAAAAGGAACCTTGATGATTGGATGGGAGATAGGAAATTCACCCCAGGGATCATGTCAGTCACCCTGCTAGATAGGGGCCTGGAGAAGTAAATATTGTGGGAAGAAATATCCAGGAAATTGTTATGGCTAGGCTTGCATAGGCCCTAGGGCCAATACCTTAGTACTAACCTATGAACCTATGAATCTATGAACTGACTGTGTACACCATGGATATCACTGAAGTTTCTTGCAAACCTGCTTACAGTGTGTTTGCGCCTGTGTGCACCTGCAAGCCCAAGTAAGCATGTGTGCGTGCGTGTCAGCCCGTGTGCACGCGTTGAAGAACAAGTAAGCTAGTGTAAGAATGTTGAAGCCCGTGTAATGTCATGTAAGCCAGTGTACGCATTTGTAAGCATGTCAAACTCTGTACTACACACATCACACACGTACTGCACACTCTGAAACACATGCTGCCAATACTACACACGTCAGTCAAATGGCACATGGATGGATAATAAATCTTCAGAATTAACAGTGCTGTAAACTATACTACATTGATGGTCATAGCTGCAATGCATCATGCCTGCTTACGTACACCTAGAAGGATATCACACTTTGTGTTAACAACATTTTAACATTAATACAGTGCTATAAAGCCACCCTGTGCATCAGCACCATGTTAGTCTGTTCCTGCATCAATGTTACACATTACAGGTGGTGGCACAGGTGTCATCATATGCACAGGGTATGGTGTTTCTTTTCCAGAGCCTGTCATTGAGCCATCCAATCAACATGTAAGTATGTGTGTGTGAGGGACAACAGTGTTTGCATGGCCCAATGTTGATGCAATGTGTGTGTGTATGTGTTAGCCCTAGCCATTTGTTTTATGTGTGTGTGTTTGCATGTACACAGTTTCAGCATGTGTCAACCATATGCAGGAGGTTGTGGGACAGTCACAGACCGTACCTGCCAGACTGTACAGATTGCCATTACTGGCCATGGACACCCTTCCTTGCATTCAACAATATTCCAGTCCTGCACCTGTCAATGTATACACATACATTCATGGGATCTGTATCACAACCTGTGGATAAATGGGAGTCAGTAATGTTAACTTGATTTGCATAGTATTGTCAGTTAATACATAGTTATATGAGCCTCCAAAGTAATAACCACTGCTGACTGTTGATGAGATGTGCACATAACTGTTTAATGGTGCTGTACTATCATTGTTTTCAATGTCCCTTGTAATACCCAGCAAGGTGCCTTCTGTGTGGAGTTTGCATGTTCTCCCTGTGCTCGCGTGGGTTTCCTCTGAGTACTCTGGTTTCTTCCCACATTCTAAAGACATGCTTCTGGAGCATTTCTCCCCGGGCCTCCACTGAAAACAGGATCTGTGGAACCTAGTCGGACTTTCCCGGTCAACAAATGTTAAATAAAAAAAATAAAATAAAAAACAAAAATAAAAAAAAAATAACAAAATAACTGGTCACTACACAACTATAACCCAGGATCACTACAGCACACAGTATGTGCACTATCACAGAGCCATAGCAGATTTATTTATTTTATTTTTATTTTACATTTGTTAACCGGGCTAGTCTGGCTGGATACATGTCCATTTTCAGCAGAGGCCCGAGGAGAAAAGCTCCGCTATAATACTAATTATACAGTTTAAAGAAACTAAAACACTAAATCAAGTAAACACTCAAACAATAAAACAATGAAAACATTGAAAACATTGACTGCAAAAAAAAAAAAAAAAAAAAAAAAAAAAAAAAAAAAAAAAAAAAAAGCAAAGTACAAATGAATATATAGTATTGCTGATATAGTCAGGCCAGATAAGTGTCTATTTTCTGCAAAGGGTTAAGGAGGAAAGCTCCACTGTCATACTAAAAAAGAAAGAAACAAACATTGTCAAAGAGAGAGATACTATATAATATATAATATACAGTGTTAGCTATGAAAGCAGGTAGTATAGCAGTTATCAGTCAGGATTGGAGCATGGGCATAGCCAGTGATTTTATAAATGATTTCTAATCTGTTTTTTGAAAAGGTAACATGAGCTTAGGGAGGTCAGTTCAGTGGGAAGTTTATTCCAACATGATCCGACAGTATTTGCAAATAAGGAGTCACCTGCTTTATTATGAGATTTGAGAGTAGTTACTAGGAGCTTGTTGGCTGAGCGAAGCGTACTAAGATTTTTATAAGGTGTGATTAGGTTGTTCAGTATGGGTGTGTTGGAGGGGTAATGTAGAATTTTAAAAGTCATGACTAGTTGCTGTAGGAGTATTAGGTTTGGAAGTTCTAGCCAGTTGAGTTTCTTTAAGTTAAGACAGTGGTGAGTATGGAAAGGAGAGCCAGTTGCAAATTTACATACATCAAAGGTGATCACGTACAGATAATACAGCACATTCAATAGTGCTAATATCCGCATACATATCTATATCTACATTACATATATATATATATATATATATATATATATATATATATATATATATATATATATGTATATACACACACACACACACTTGGCAGGGTTGGGATCAGAACACAGACCTAACTACCTTAACACACTGCATTATGCATTTACAGAACGTGCTACCGTGATTACTAGATCAGAGCATTCACACAGGCATACATCTAGCTTGCTGGCATCATCATCAAAGGCAAAGATGGCGTACAGATTCTATGGAGAGTGAATAGTGTAAAAGCAATGTACTGTTGTCATGCAGTGGGAAACTCACACACACACGTGCCAGGATTGGGATTAGAACACAGACCTAACTACCTTATCACACTACAGCAGTACGCATTTACAGAACGCGCTACTGAGATTACTGGACACAGCGCTCCCAGAGGCATACTTCTAGGTGGGTGACATCATCTGCAAAGGCAAAGACGCCCATAGGGAATGTATGTGGTGTGAGGCGTCTAAAAACTTTACTGTGTCCCCAGGCAGCTGGAAACACACACACACACACACACACACATACACACACACACACACACACACACACACACACACACACACACACACACACACACACACACACACACACACACATGTGGCAGGGCTGGGAGTCGAACATACACCTAACTACCTTATCACACTACAGCAATACACATTTACAGAATGCGCTACCGAGATTACTCAACACAGCACTCCCAGAGGCATACTTCTAGGTGGGTGACATCATCCGCAAAGGCAAAGACGCCGATAGGGAATGTATGTGGTGTGAGGCATCTAAAAGCATTAATGTGTCCCCAGGCAGCTGGAAACACACACACACACACACACACACACACACACACACACACGCACACACAAACACACACACTTGGCAGGGCTGGGAGTCGAACATACAACTAACTACCTTATCACACTACAGCAATACACATTTACAGAACGCGCTACTGAGATTACTCAACACAGCACTCCCAGAGGCATACTTCTAGGTGGGTGACATCATCCGCAAAGGCAAAGATGCCGATAGGGAATGTATGTGGTGTGAGGCATCTAAAAGTATTACTGTGTCCCCAGGCAGCTGGAAACACACACACACACAGAGGCACACACTTGGCAGGGCTGGGAGTCAAACATACATCTAACTACCTTATCACACTACAGCATTACACATTTACACTACCAAGATTACTGAACACAGCACTCCCAGAGGCATACTTCCCCTTTTGGTGTGATTTCTTCAGTGTAGTGGTGTAATAAAATGATATATCTTGTATCAGAAACAGATACATGTTATAGGAAACAGTATTATCGACATACTACTACAAGAAAATCTGAAGGTATGAAAAGCGCTGAAGTAGTCAGTTTAGTATTGACCGCAGGTATGTTGACTGTCAAATGTCACAGCTGTATATATAGTACCTGGCTGTCACCTTTACAAATGATGAAAGTGGGTGCTGCCTGTAGAAATGTCAGACGAGCAGGTCAAAACATACCTACAGCCATGTATACTCCACAAATAGACATATTAGCACACAGCAAAGCTTAGGCCAGAATCATGGAGCCTTGCATGTAAAGTAGAGTAGAGAGCAAGGCAAGATGTCTGCCGAGCTATTCAATATCCTGTAGAAGAGCCCCTAAACCAACGCTGTACAAACATGTTAGGATATGCACACCATTTAGGGGAAAGCTATGCAAATGATGTAAATTTCACACATGAAACAGTAAGCTGTCCAAGAGAGTTATCAGAAATGTACATGTTAACAAATTACGCCTGCAAAACAAGACAATGTCAGCTGCAAAGATGAATTAGTTGAAGAAGCATGCCAATGGCCAAACATAAGGCCAGTATCCATTGAAATTAATAAAACTATTTGTCCTATCTCCGTGTATTACAGCAGGCATAAACGCTTGCTGTCAAAACAAGATATTTAAAATATACATACAAATTGTAATTAATGTTAGTTTGCAGGTGAATGGCAAGCTGAAGACAACACTAATGAGTACTGGTTGCTATGTGAACGCCTAAGAGATGTACTAAGCATTAGTAGCAATCATGCAATTGAGGCTGAGGATAGTGAATCACAATTTATGTTATATGACAAGCCACTACAGTGTAAGAGAATTAAGACTATCAGAGTAGAAGATAGGTGACATGAGGTGTATGTATAAAACACTGTAATCTTATCGAGCAGTGTCACATGTTTGCTGTCAGTATCATCAGTGGAAGAGGCGGTTATGATTTATCTGTAGGTGAATACAACTGAGCAAAGTGGATAAGATGTGTGACTACAACATTAGCTGAGATATGTAAGTACCTGTAAATACAGATTATGTTTCTAACATATACATAGCATTGTATAGTTTGAGTTAAAAGTATTCTGTATCATAAACATCTGTATAAAAATGTTTTGTGGTTTCAGTGCTTACTGTCTGAGAAACTGTGCTAAGTTTCACTTTGGCTAGATGTGAATTGTCTGCCAGTGAGCTGTGGCAAAAAAAAAAAAAAATTGTTCTGTGAAACCCCAACTTGATAGGCTGCTATACACACTGACAGAGTATAAGATGTTACTACAACTTTAGCTGAGATAAAAGTATATTATTTATAGATTATTGACCAATTTATATAGCACATTTTATTTGTACAAGAGTTATTCTTGTATCACAAATATCTGTATAAAACCATGTGGCCAGTGTTATGTCTGTGTAATATCTTTTGTCTATGCCCAGTGGTGTCTGCTGTTATACTGCATTTGCAGTGCAACTGAAATCTGATCTGACACCTCCTGTCAGTGTCATTACAGCATCAGAGAGAACATGATAACCCTGTTTCTCCTCTCCCTTCAAAAAAAAAACATGCCTGAACTGTGTCCTGAGTGAAACATTTTAAATATGATATATTTGTATAATTTATTAAACTCAATTGCCTTAATATTGCTATAACTCATGTCAGTTGATGACTAATGTTTGTGTAACTGCTTTTCTGTATAAAACCTCCATATGTAGACAGCTACATCTGCTGTGTTACCCAAAGCAGTTGTGCACTGTGCCATTTAAAAAAATAAATGCTAATTTTGTAGAGTAATTGCAACTGTCAGACTACACCAATGTGTTAGCTCTGTGATACTGCATCATTGTTTAGCCTGTTTCAACAAAAAAATATCTGTTTGCTCCCATTTTCTAGCTAGTACATACAAGCTTTGCTTGTCTCAGGACATTTATAATACCTACTTGCATTGGTAGAGGGAAGCCTGTACAATATGTACATGCATTGCATTCCACTACAGGTGTTTCAGCTCAAAGTAATTTTATTAGCCTGGGCTGACATCCTTTCAACGGCAAAACCATGGGCATACACATGCATATGAAGAGTACACCATGCAGAAAGTCTGTCTTCAAATCCAAAACTAGCTGCTCAGTAGTAGCACTACTGAATGTGACTAGCATTGCTCAGCCCGCTAAAGCACCAAAGCCTGCAGGATACAACAATCTCCCTTGCTAATAAGAGAAATTAATCATAGCACTAAACACCTATAATTGCAAAGTACCAAAGGCAAGGAAAAAGCTTAAACTTTACATAAAAGCATAAACAGGCTGTCCAACATTTCTGGTGATTTCTCCTGTAATATGAACTTGTTTCAGTGCAATGTCATGCACAGACAATCTTCCACTAAACACAAAAGAGTGACTTACATAGTAAACTGAAGCAAAGCTAAGATTGTCAGATAGTAAGAGGAGAAGGTTCACCTGTCACATGCTAAAATAGTTCAAAAACAATCATCCACACTGAAACTTTGTCCCACATATGGAGTTTTAACATTAATGCCCAGCAATAAGGATAATCCTGCAAACAAACACAGTACACCAAAGGACACATGCTAAACACCAGTAAACAACATCAAGGCAAGACAATGCCCAATACTTTAGTCATAGACTCATACAGGAATGTGTCACTCACCAGACTGAACAAGGAGAATTACAGTCATGCCTGTGGGTGAGTGCCACATAATGCATGTAAGTCACCCACAGTACAAATATGTCTGTCATTATGAGTGACATACACTCCTACACATGGTATAAGAGTCTATCATGTGCCATATGACTCCAGTGATATCTGTTCACCAAGATGATACCCATATAAGGACAAAATGTTGACTTCCAATTGGCTAAGCTTCTGGTGTCACAAAACCAGTATGGTTCACCTGGGAAGATGCTCAACAAAACCATATGCAGAGATGGTCTGCACCTGTTTGATATATGTGACTATATGCTTTTTAGGCTTCAAAGATACCACCACATACAAGAAGGCAAAATCTGAAGGTAATGCATCAATGCTATCTAAATCAAATGCACTGACATAAAAATGGAAACATATACTGTGCATAAGACCTGTTTTAAAGAGCATGACCATACATATAGACAAAAAGGAACAAAGCATAGGAAGCATTCACAAGGATGTCACTTCCAGGACAACACAATGCATTAAATATGCACCAACATATAAGACTGCTAAATTGTAGTAAAGATTATTGCAATTCTCATACATTTCACATATAAAATATTAAGATACCAAACATGTATTTCACATGCCATTAATAAAACTCAGGTACCAATATTTAGGTTCAATTAGAATTAATGCTATACAATAACATGTCACCAGGTAACATCTAGATGACAACATGGGACAGATGACACCAGTGGTCATGGGTGGTCAGGTTGCCTCAAATATTGTACATAAATGGATTCAAAAAACCTCCAAAGCAATCTTATGTCAAAGACAAACACCATAGAGGATTTTCATGCAAACTTACATAATGTACAGCACATACTGATGAATGCATCAACAGAACAAAAGTGCTCTTTTACAGCCAATCTGGTGGTAGTTTACAAACTATACAGGTATCAGGAAAACCCAGGATGCATCCTACAGTCAGTAAGAAGCCGAGTTCATAAAAACTAGCTACAGATAAAACTGAGTAGACAAAAAGGCATTCTATAGTTATGTCAAAACTAAATGGCATGTATTCTCAGTTACAACAGAATGGATTAAATATACTGTCAAAATATTGTCCTCAGACATTTAGTGAATTAATCTACAAACATAATACAAAACAAACAATTCCATAATTCATGACACATAGGAAATGCACATAAAAGTACACACTGACAGGGACATGACATGTCATGTACAAAATAACTGCATCACAGCAGAATTATGTATACTTATCACTATGTGACAGTTATTGGACAAGGAGGTATTGTCAGGTAATCATACATGTGATTTCCCATAAGCATTACAGGAACAAAACAGCATAGTAAACACTGAACCCATGTTTGTGAATGATGTTTGAATCTGTGACTTTTCAACAGCTCAGATGTGCATAAGGCATCACACAGATCTGGATCTTGTGGTGACACAATGAATATAATCTTGTGCATAAAATGTATCATGTCATGTTTATGACAGCAACACAAAAGAAAATAGTAGAAAGGACAAGTAGTCAGTATCCTGGGGTAATGTGACATTTAAAGTACAGGCCAAGACAGTATAACTGAGATGACTGCATGACTTATTAACAAAGATGTATATTTCACAGTTACAGAAACAGATGCAAATGAGCAGGGTCGCTTATGAAGAAATGATGTATGACATATACCAGTCACATGTGAGACATAAACTATGTATAGAGACAGACACATACAGTGCATTTTCTGAAAAACTAATACTACACAAATAGGAAATTTTATGACATATATAATTAGAGAGCATTGTTATGTACATATTGCATTTAAGCATATGGCTGTAGTACCACAAACACTGCACAGCTTGTCAGAAAATATACCAAAAGAACACAGTGCAGATGCCATATAGTATAGCTTTTGTGGCATAGCCCATAGGTTACTGCAAGGCCATACAAAAGACTGATAAAACTATTGAGCACAGGTATTATTGTTGTACATACACATGTGAATGGTTACAAGAGTTGTCTCTGTACATGCTACATACACAATGTCTTTGAGGAACCGATGTTAGAATAGGTCAATCATGTCAGCCACCCTGCTAGATAGCCTGGAGAAGGCCATGGGAAGAAATATCCAGGAAATTGTTATGGCTAGCTTGCATAGGCCCTAGGCCAATACCTTAGTACTAACTCTATGAACCTAAGGAATCTATGAACTGACTGTGTACACCATGGATATCACTGAAGTTTTTGCAAAACCTGCTTACAGTGTGTTTGGCGCCTGTGTACCCTGCAAGCCCAAGTAAGTATGTGTGCGTGCATGTGTCAGCCCGCAGTAATGCTGCTGAAGAACAAGTGTTGTAGTGTAAGAATGTTAGTTCGTGGTAATGCCAGGGCGTAAGCCAGTGTACGATTGTAAGCATGTCAAAACTCTAATACACACATCACACAATGATTGCACACTTGAAACACATGCTTATAAATACTACACACGCGAAGTCAAATGGCACATGGATGGATACAAATCTTCAGAATTAATATGCTGTAAACTATTGATGGTCATAACAATGCATCATGCTCTGCCATTGCACCTAGAAGGATATCACACTTTGTGTTAACAACATTTTAACATTAATATGAAAAGAGGAAGCCACCCTGTGCACTCAGCACCATGTTAGTCTGTTCCTGCATCAATGTTACATTACAGGTGGCACAGTGTCATATGCAAGGAAAAAGTTTTTCCAGAGCCATTGAGCCATCCAATCAACACAAGTATGTGTGTGAGGGACAACAGTGTTTGCATGGCCCAATGTTGACAATGTGTGTGTATGTGTTAGCTCTACTACTTGTTTTATGTGTGTGTTTGCATGTACACAGTTTCCAGCATGTGTCAACTTATATGCAGGAGGTTGTGGGACAGTCACAGACCGACTCGCTAGACTGTACAGATTGCCATTACTGGCCGCGACACCCTTCTTATCTCAACAATATTCCAGTTCTGCACCTGTCAATGTATACACATACATTCATGGATCTGTATCAACCTAGGATAAATGGGAGTCAGTAGCTAACTTGATTTGCATAGTATTGTCAGTTAACACATAGTTAAGAGCCTCCAGCACAAATCATCATGACTGTTAATGGTGATGTGCACATAATCGTTTAATGTGCTGTAATTATCATTGTTTTCAATGTCCCTTGCACACCCAGCAAGGTGCCTCTGTGGAGCTTATGCCCCTCCCTGTGCTCATGTGTTTCTCTGAGTACTTCTGTTTCTTCCCACATTCTAAAGACATGCTTGGAGCATTTCCTGTCCCACTTAAATGATCTGAATAATAAAAACAACTATACCATCAATTACTAATAATGAAGAAACCAATGTTACTGTCAACACACACTGACTGGTCTGTCCACACACATACATATATATATATATATATATATGACCACCACACATGAATACAAAGAGTCCATTGCAACGTCAAAAAGATGAGGTGCAGATTCTATGGAGAGTGAATAGTGTAAAAGCAATGTACTGTTGTCATGCAGTGGAAACTCACACACACACGTGCCAGGATTGGGATTAGAACACAGACCTAACTACCTTATCACACTACAGCAGTACGCATTTACAGAACGCGCTACTGAGATTACTGGACACAGCGCTCCCAGAGGCATACTTCTAGGTGGGTGACATCATCTGCAAAGGCAAAGACGCCCATAGGGAATGTATGTGGTGTGAGGCGTCTAAAAACTTTACTGTGTCCCCAGGCAGCTGGAAACACACACACACACACACATATACACACACACACACACACACACACACACACACACACACACACACACACACACACACACACACACACAGAGCACACATGTGGCAGGGCTGGGAGTCGAACATACACCTAACTACCTTATCACACTACAGCAATACACATTTACAGAATGCGCTACCGAGATTACTCAACACAGCACTCCCAGAGGCATACTTCTAGGTGGGTGACATCATCCGCAAAGGCAAAGACGCCGATAGGGAATGTATGTGGTGTGAGGCATCTAAAAGCATTAATGTGTCCCCAGGCAGCTGGAAACACACACACACACACACACACACACACACACACACACACACACACACACACACACACACTTGGCAGGGCTGGGAGTCGAACATACAACTAACTACCTTATCACACTACAGCAATAAGCATTTACAGAACAGCTACTGAGATTACTCAACACAGCACTCCCAGAGGCATACTTCTAGGTGGGTGACATCATCCGCAAAGGCAAAGATGCCGATAGGGAATGTATGTGGTGTGAGGCATCTAAAAGTATTACTGTGTCCCCAGGCAGCTGGAAACACACACACACACAGAGGCACACACTTGGCAGGGCTGGGAGTCAAACATACATCTAACTACCTTATCACACTACAGCATTACACATTTACACTACCAAGATTACTGAACACAGCACTCCCAGAGGCATACTTCTAGGTGGGTGACATCATCCGCAAAGGCAAGGACGCCAATAGGGAATGTATAGAGAGTGAGCAGTCTGAAAGCATATTACTGTCCCAAGGTAGACGTAGACAAACACATGGCAGTGGTGTGATCGGGGCAACTAAATATCTACGGAGCACTACAACAACACTACATAGATACAGGACGCGCCACAGACAGTACACCCTGCAAGACAGTCAACCAGTGTGCTCAATGTAGGCATCCATCGTGACGTTGAAAATGGACATCTGTTGCCTGGATGTCCACCATCACTATACAGGATGTCAATGGCCATGCCCATACACAGAGGCACATCACCAACACAAGGTGTCACTGATCATGCCCACACGCTTAGTATCACACGTCCATTTGGAATATACTGTGTGTCCATCTACACAATGGCGTACTGGGCATGCTCACACACTTAGCAGTTGCAAAGGGCCGTCTTGCATGCACACAGATTCTAAACATGTAAGGGCGCAGTTTGGAATGTACTGTGTGTCCAACTACACAACAGCATACTGGGCATGCTCACACACTTAGCAGTTGCAAAGGGCCGTCTTGCATGCACACAGATTCTAAACATGTAAGGGCGCAGTTTGGAATGTACTGTGTGTCCAACTACACAACGGCGTACTGGGCATGCTCACACACTTAGCAGTTGCAAAGGGCTGTCTTGCATGCACACGGATACTAAACAATGAAGGGCACAATATGGTATTACTGTCCCCACATACATGAAGGCCACTCACATGTATTGACCAGTACACACTCAGGAGCCATCACAGATGTCTGAGGTGCAGATCACAGAGGTACACATCGCAGTCTACAATGTAGCCCTCAGACATCACCATGTCGTTGGACCAGCAATACACAGCCATACATCAACACAACACCGTGTGACTCATGACCAGTGGACTGTACATAGGTGTACAGCAACTGTGCAGACTACACATGTACCGACAGGGTTCCATCATGTGTTATGCATTGCAATGATACCACTGTACATAACCAGGTCGGCTCTACACATACCAGGGGCCCTGGGTCTTACACAGCTGTGACAGATGACTGTCACTGTACACCAATGAACACACATGTTTGGATATGTAATACATGTAATTGCAGTGGATATGTGCATGGACCACACACACAACACATATGTACATAGCATAGCTTTTGCTGTCCTCCATGCAGACAAGTGGCTACAGCAATCATACACATGCAAATGGAAGGTGGGTCCATGGCTGTTGAATGCTAACAGTACATAAGGTAGTAATGTTGACCGAGGACAGATTCCCTCTGTACTAGTTACCCATGACACCCATCATATCATACAACAGTCCATGTGTTATGTATGTCAACACACATGTCCACCAATTGCAATGCATACAAACATGGCTACATGACAGGCATGTAGGACCAACACACATGTACAAACTGTAGTGTGCATGCAGCTACCATGCATGTGCAGTAGCTGATGTAAGTAACTCATCCGTGCCTAACTACAACATGCAGTTGCAATACAGCCCCATCACTGACACCTGTATATGGTGACATACTGACAGTACGGTAGGATGTACATCAGGTATGGATGGATGCGTGTACATAAAGTGGTGATCCACCTGTGTAGATGGATGTTCACTGGGGATGGCTCACAGGTGTGTCACACGCCATCCTACCATTACATGTGCAAACAGTACGCTATGTTACTGTTACTTGACAGTGAAGATATAAATCCTACACAGTGGTCGGGTGTTACCGACTGCACGTCACTTGACACCTGTAACACTTACATCCTCCCGTGTGCATATAGCAGCACAATTGCCGGACATAGCGTTGGTACACATAATGCGGCCAATACTGCTGCATGTCTGTCAGATGTATCATCATATAGCAGGTGTATCATTCAAGTACTGCCATGTGTGTTTGCATGTGTGACCATATATGCCACATAAAGTGGGGAATACATCCCAATTGTTACACACCCCTGTACACTGTTGTAGAAATCAGTACATACTGCAGTGTGGAAAGCATGACGTAGACAGGTGTGGTGTGTGTATCACACACATCAGCTATCCCTATGTGTATGACATTTGTGGTCTCCACAATGTGTGTGTGTGTGTGTGTGTGTGTGTGTGTGTGTGTGTGTGTGTGTGTGTGTGTGTGTGTATATATGGCTGCCTGGTGCATGGAGTGAGTGTGTATGCTACCATACAGAACACACAGGATCCCTAACCCCTCATGGTGATGCAATCTACTACCCTGTTGATGCCATCGGTCTCAGCCGTACTGGCTACCTGTACATGTCCTTTCTCTGTGTCGCGTCGTGTGGATACACAGTACTGTGAGGGTGATGACCACGTTGGCAAGTGTCCTCACCTCAACACTATGGGGTGTACATTATAGTGTTGTTGACCCCGTGAGTGTGGGCATGTTCCTGTAATGTGGCAGGGTATTACTGCTACACAGTGAGGCCTCATGCTATCAAGTGGCCTCTAATGTTATCATTGGCCAGTCTGCTGTGTACAACCCCTGCACCATGTCAACATACATGTGATGTGACCTGGTATGGATGTCACATCTCTAGCCACTGTAGCCTATTAAACTGCACACATGCGGCTGGATCAGTATATGTGTGGACATCTGTGGTATGTTAGACTTTCCAGCAGTCCGTTTGAGGCTACATATAGCATGCTGATATTGCCATATGTGCCTGTGAGTACTCCACAGTTACACATGGGAGACTGCAAACACTGTTACCTGTAGACACATGCAAGTAGACCATAAGGATGGAACCAGGGCATCATTACCAACATGCTTTTACTGTTGTTACCGAGACACATACTGTGAACATATAGCAATGCATGCTACACCTGTACTACATGGTATGTCTGGTGCGTGTCAACAGTACACAACTAATGTAATATACACGTCTCTCAATATTCTTACACAACTAATGTAATATACACTTCCCTCACTAGTTGTACACAACTAATGTAATATACACTTCTCACTATTCTGTTCACCCTGTACATCAGACCATTTGAGCATGTCCCTGCACCGATGGTGTGGATGACAGGGATGTGGCACAGGCTTCATCATATGCACAGGGTGATAATGTTTGCCAGGGGCATAGGCTTCACCAATGGGTGACATCATGTGTGTGGGTAAGGGCCGGTGATATAATTGGACATGTCTGTTCAGCATGCATGTGGGTGTTGTGGTGCCCTACAGATGTGTTTGCTGTGTGCGTGTATGTGTGCACACAGTTCTGCCTTTTGTGAGGCCTACACAGGGGTATTATTGAATGCTCCAGATTGTACAGACCAGGTTGTACAGCTCACTGTGTCCGGCCATGACCACGTGACCTGTGCCTGCCAGGGGTTGCACGGGCACTACCAGGCAGAGGTACAGATTGGCTACTGTCTGATGACACATGTCCACTGGAACTGTGTCCCCACTGGGAACATCCAGGACCATGTCCACATGGCCTGCTGTGTCCTGGTGTGGAAAGCACAGCACCAGCTGCACTGCTACTGCTACCGGCACTATGGGAGCGGGCATGTGAGGTGGCATGCTCATGTTGACCTGCACTAGGTAGTGTAGCTAGCCTACGTCCATGTGGCCAACACCTCACTCCTACCAGATGTTCCAGCACAGACAGCTCACGCTCGTGGATTGCCATGCCACAGTCAAGGATTCCGACCATGTCACCCAATCGCCTGTCCAGAACATCAGCAATCTGCTGTTGAGCATTTGCCAATGCCTGGATGTTGCCATTTAGGGTACGGATAGCAGCCCTCTGCAGCCTCTGCCCTTCTCTGTTCTGCCATTCAGCACGTGCCTGTGCCGCCATTACAGTCTGGAACATGCGTCTGGTGATACCAGCTGCTGCACTCTGTCCTGCAGGTGCATGTCTGCCAGAGGTCCTCCTACGAGCAGCACCGGCCACATGCCTGTGTGGCACATCTGCAGACATTACACTGACACCATGGTGTGGAGACACACCTTCTGTAGCAACCACACATTCCTGTTCCACACTAACAGATGCTGACTGTCCTTCCTCTATGGCCACTGATGATGCGGTATGTGTTGGCAGCAGAACTGTGTGTGGGGAAGAGGGGGACATAGCTGGGATGACAACCATTGGCACAGATTCAGCCCCTGACAACCCTGCCTGTACCTCATGCATATGTTCATCACTGCTAGTATCTGTGGGGACACTAACATCAGATAGACCGCAGGAGGGTAACACACCTACATCACCTGTGAATGCAAAGAAAGACTCTAAATTACAATAGACACGCATACACACACACACACACACACACACACACACACAAACACACACACACACACACACACACACACACACCCACACAGACACACACCATGCATGTGATTTGACAGACGGCATGCAGCATGCCTGTGATACAGCAGACGGCATGCAGCTCAGACATTAATAGTGTTAGTAAGCATACCCCCTGGGATGCACACTACAGCAAGCAGGTGTCATATCAGTAGCCATGCAGTTCACACAATCATGGTAGTATGCATGCATCCCTGTGATACACCATGTGGACCAGAACAGGATAACAGTACACATGGCTGACGTGACCTTGACATGTAATCTGCTGACGTGTGCATTAACATGCATACATGTCTGACACAATGGTGTCCTGACACATGTACAGCGTTGTAATGGACATCACATTGCGGTGTTGTCTGCATGCCCTACAGATAGAATGCATATTTAGCAAATGTGCATGTGCATGGAAGGGTAGTGTGAGCCATCTACATTGCTCTAAAGTGTGAAGTACAGACACTGTGCCATTGCATGGCATCATGAGGCATCTATATTGCTATACAGTGCATAATATGTACACATTGCATAGCCATAACTGCATGCATACCCATGACATAACTGTGGATTGTGACCCACGATGCTGAGGTGTATACACACCAAACCATGATGTGTCATGTGTCAGGTCACTGGAGGACCTACAGATGACACCCCTGCACAACAACTACAGAGTCTTAGCTGCCTGGCAACCATGTCCACACATAGCGGACTTGTCAATTCACCATGTCCCACATGACATTGATGTACCACACACACACACGAGGTGCGCATCTAACGGTGATGTCCTACAGCAGCAAGGGAAATGTACTGTATCTGTGGCCTGGTGTGGTGTCAATGTCTGTGGAAGCTGTAGAGAAGACTACTGTCATGCTATGACACAGGCGTGATGTTCAACACATCTTATATGTTAGACGTCAGTGACACCTCCACTAGCTGTGCACAGGCTTTTAGGATGTCCAGTGTACCACATCAACTGTATAATCGGTCAACTAAGGCTATAATTGGACCATGTGGGTGTATACAGATCACATTTAGTATGTGGCTACGTATCTCTGGCCATCCCCATGGCCATGTGTGCACATGTGTTGGACAAATGTGTGTGATGGCCATCTATCACACATGTCTGTGTTGTCCCAAATGACATACACCCATAGATGTCAGATATGTCACCATCCACAGGGCTATGCAGACAACAGGTTGTATGTTTGGTATGTGGGGTATGGATTATGGACATTATTGCAGCCAATATACTATGTGTCTGGGACATGTCAGATGGCACATCACAATGTGTGCACTCATTGCAGGGGCATATAACACAATGGTGACTCCTGTGGGCTGCCCATATCACAGTTCACTGTGTGGTACTGTTTGCGTACCACACATGTTGTTCCAATGTATAGTACATAAGCCTCCATTGTAGAACACCTCCACCATTGTATGCACAGCTGACCACACATGTAGCAATGACAGATACTGTGGTTTCATGTCAGTGTATCATTTCATTTGTATATATTGCACATGGGTGGCCTGTGTGAATGATGGGTGATGTGACCTGTATATCGTGAATGGAATGAACATCAAGTGTACAAGTGTTAACTGGCCACATGGTGAATAGATCTATGCTTTAACATGCCTGATACTGATGACAGTCTCACCTGCAATGGACTCATGTCTGTGTGGCACACCAGAGGTACCTGTATAGGGGTGACACAGCAGTATGAACATTATCCTTGACTGTATGACAGCCACAGGGTGCACTGTGCATGTTAACACATTCACCTGTACAATAGCATATAGTATGCACATGTGTGCATACACAGGGTAGCATACTGTAGTATGCAGCATGTGTGTCCACATACCATGCATATGTTGTTACATTACATAATGTACAGTGACACATGCACGTAAATGGGATATAGTAGCCATATGTGCAGTACTGACTTACCAGGAAACTCCAGACTCATTGGTTGGGAGACACCCACCTCCACGATGGCAGCTAGTGTTTGTGGATGCTGTTTTGAGGGTGTCCCCAGACTGGCCAGTAGCTCCTCAGTGTGTGTGAGTGGGGTCTGGGTTGGCGGTCCACCACCTGTTCCACCTTGTTCCCTGGTGATTGCAGTGGCACGCTGTTTTGTATGTCGTATCAAGTCCGTGCAGTGTCTGCGCACCTGCTGGTAGGTGCGGTTATGGCCACCCACATTGTTCACCCTCCTGCGAAGATCCTGCCACAGGTCATCCTGCTGCTGAGCATGCTGTGGCACATGACTGAACAACACTTCGTAGTTCTCATGAAGGTACGGGATGAGGACATCATCCTCCTGGCGGCTGTACGCTGGAAGGTGTGTACGAGGCATTATCTGTAAGACATAATGATGGTGACAGGTCACAATTTCAGAGATGTACAGAGATACTGCTGCACATACATTTCTATGACATCTAGTACTTCTGCACAGTTATCTTTGCAAATCATCATGACACTGACATGACTGACATGTTTGTGTCACACACATGTAACACCCGTTATGCATTGGATATCATCACCATATATGTGTGTCACCTCATTACAGTGTTCATACTCCATGTGAATGCTGTCTTGATGTGGGCATGTCTGTTTGCCTGCACTGGTCTCCTTACCTATCTGCACATACCTGGATGTGTCCATGGTAATGCAGTTGACCTTGATGCTGTGTATATGTCACATATCAACACAGACACAGCCTTAATGGACTTGAGCAGTGACAATGCACACATATGCATGGAAACCTGTACATGCATGTGTTTTGCCATATACATCTACACAGCACTGTACAGCTGTTCAACATCCTGCCACGGATCGCCTGTTTTGCACATGTGATAGACATGGGACAATGGCTAGTCGGACGTCATTCGCAGGGATGGTTATCAACTATAGCATGTACGGGCAAGGTTTCATAGCTGTATCCGACAACCATTATGCCACCGCGAGGTGCATCAGTGCCACATTACTGATCCAGACAGGTGATACTACATCTACCATGCGGCCATCACACCATGTATGACAGGGATGACATGTGCAGCTTTGATGGACAGGGTTGCATGGTATGGCGGGAGTATGTCAAATGTATGGCACAGGGATCTCTCCAGCATGTGGCGATCCTAGTATTAGGATGGTGGCTGTCCATGACGTATGTCTTTTAGATCAGGATATGGACATATAGCATGTCCAACATCATAGTGTAGCAAATGTCTTTATGCAAGGTAGACAGCATGCTGCATAGTGGAGGTGAGGATTGTGAAGGCTGGTATCACCTATCCACGCATGGCCATTACCCCTTAAAGGTGATATGTGATCCAATATTGGTCACCCAAGTGCTGTGTATGCCTGTCCAATGATCTCCGTGCTCATGGATGGCACCCTGTCATGACATGGGTACCTCGTATGACTACCTAAGAGGCCTGCAGATGTCACCAAGTCAGGTAGGTGTACTGCACAGCATCATCCCTTACACAGTGTCCATAATGTTGACCACAGCCTAGGTGGTAGTTAATGGGTACAGGGGTGTTCACCTAGCGGTGACAATGCTAATATCATCCATCAGAATGTGCACATATTTCACACACATCACCCACACAGCCCATTCTGTATGTTGTTCACAACACTGAGACAGCTATTGCTCATAGGTCATGGCCATTCACATCCTTACGTACACAGATGCCTGACATTTGTCTGTGTGGTATGGGCTACAATGAGGGTGGAGTACAACACATTAACCCTGTTTTACTGTAGCTGGCACTGGTATGATATGCACATGTCACTCTGGCACCTTTTGTAGTTGTGAGTCTGTCAACAGGCCACTGGTAGAACACTCCTGTGACATACAAAGGTATTTGTAATCAAACATCCATACTGTCTTGTACATCTGTACTGCTAACATCTACATTGATAATGGTTCAGGGACATGCAGACCATACACAGCAGGGTTATAGTGCGGTGCCACCAATTATGACTGTCGTCACCACTTCTGGGTTGATATTATCCAACACCCTATCTGTATTGTATGTTCATGCTCAGCACTTGTTCAGAACTTGTGAGCATGTCATGAGCTACTGATTAATATAGCACCCATTCCACACCATTTCTCACAGGTACACTGTCTGTCCTCACATTTCCAGCTTGCTTACAGTACAACAGCTGTTGTACACACATAACTCACATATCCTGTGAGACATGGTTGTATATACAGGCATGTCCAACTGTCACGTACCAGTGCTATTGCCTGTCTATATAATGGATATGTCATACATGTGGCAATAGAGCAATTGTCTCATGTACACAGTCAATGCTCACCTCCCAACATACGACACTACAGCCTGTGGGGGATGCACATATACAGCCCTGCTGGGGGTAATGTTGTCACCAACCCTGACTGCACCTGAACATACCCCACTCATCACATAGTCTCACGTGATCTCCACCATACGAGGACAACTTGTGCAGTACTTCTCCATACTTTGTGTGGGCACCAAAGGCAGCCCCCATCACCAAACACAACAACACCAACTTATAGCCCACAGACTCATGTGTGCCCATCACATACAGCCAATAGGGTGTTATAACATACACAACACACCAGTCATAGGTGATTCTGTAGGCGGTCACACTGCTGTTCCACTCAGCAGGCTACACAAGGCAATAGTCACTTACATCTTGCTGTCGGGTAACTGGTTCTGCAACATAACCTATGCACCCATGCCACACCTCACCAGGTACAATGTGACTGTCATTCTCCATGTTAGTGTGACTGCCCTGAGATGCAACTTCACAGACTACATGTGCAGGGACATGCAATAGCTCACCAGTCGTGTAGCCCTGAAGGTGTGGGCCAAGCCCTGGGGAGCATTATGCATTCATCCGGACCTGATACCACTGTACAATGACTGACTGTGTCACATCAACAGTTGCCTATGCTTCTGCTGTCATTCCACAGGCATCTAGTATCTGTCCGCTTTGACTGACCTGGCCAAACAACATGATGCTTTGGCACAGATGACGTGCACCTGTCAGCCCTAGGAGTACAGATCACATGTAAGGCTCTTGCTGCATCTATACTGCCTGTCTTGCACAGTTTCGAATAACAGTCACAACCAGAACAGGAACTGGCAAGCAAAACATGGGGTCATGTGAAGCAATGCTTGACATCTTCCTCTGTGACACACGCAGGCAAGGCACACCTTATAATGCACCACTTCAATATCTCTGCAGTGACTGGGACCTGCCTCTAGGCTCTGCAGAGCACACCTGTAATGACAGGTTATAGACAGACCATACCTTTCAGGCATGTACCTGGACCGGCACACCCACGGCTGAGGTGTTCCCATATTCCACTATGTTGTACACACATCCTGGCTAGTTACTTAGCACAATGCAGCAGAGGTGCTCCACGTGCAACTAACTGTGTCCAGAACCGCTATACACATTGTAACAAGCTATGGATTCAACAACATACCCCATGGCTACCAGACCTCATTTGTTGGTGTACTGGACAGTAGGGCTCAGATAGCTACTACTGATGCGAGACTGACACTACCCCACACTTAACTGGGATAGCCACTCATGTACCGACACATTAGGCCAATGCTGTCCATGAGTCATAACCTCCACTCGGCTGGATCAACCCATACGCACCACCTCCAAGACCAACATTATCCTTGACATGAACACTACCAACATGTGACTGGTGTTCCACACCTGGGGTTATCCCCTCATTGGTGGATTCCGAACATATGCTAATCACCCTTGTTAGCCACATCCTGGCACCACACCCTTCACGGCATACACAGTACATGAGTACTACAACACCTACTACAGACGTCTTATGACAGCGGTAGTTAACGTCATGACACCCGTGCAGATGGACAATGCACATACAAATGCTGAAATATACCCCAGTGCACTTCATTAGCAAGTACACGACTGCATGGATCATGCTATTGCACACAGAGCCATGATGGCACCCACCAGATAACAGATGCCACTCTGGGGGTCAAGTTCCATGGACATCATTTACAACAACAGGTGGAGGCTGTTGCACAGTGGTGTACAATCCAATGGGTGGGGTAGCTCACTGGTCAGCCTCAGTAGGGCCACGGGATCCCTCAACACATACTCCAAAACTAGCTACGTAAACATTACTGCGACACATTCCGGGGTGTACCACAAGGCATTATGGTGGTATGTCAGTAGCCAATGGCAATACCCACATCTGCTCTCACATACAACAGTCACTCAGGAACATTATAGAACCAGGTGATGTTGGCAACATGCTGGCGGATGGATTCAATGCTAACATTACACCCTCTCACTCACTACAGGGCCACAATCCATGCAGGAACATTGTGGTGTCCCTGCGGTCACACCTACACAGTACTGACCTGCACTCTATATGTCCTGGGACACTGGCCCCATGTCACCTTCCAAAATCCCAGGCTTTGACGTCCACAAACCTCTGAACGACATGTCTCCCCACTAGGCCACCATATTCAGTAATAGCCTTGTATCAGACATTGTGGCCTCTGAATGGCACACAGCAACAGTTATCACACTCCACACAGGTGGCGCCACAATGCATGAGTGGGACTATTGCCCTACACACCTGACTGGACTGTTCTGCATGGCTATGGGGCACATCATCATGGACGTCATTCACAGAGACATTGTTGGGCTCCGGTCCTTTGATGCCACCCAGGTTGGACTTGTTAGGGCCAGAGCATGGCTCCTACACCTACTAGGTATAGCCAGGACTCCTTTCATACAGTTACCAGGGTAGTTGATGACGGTACGGGGGTCCACACAGCCTACATTGTCCTCTCATTGCCTTTCAGCACCATTCTCCATTCTGGTATTGACAACATACACATCCACCTGCACATCATACCCCATGTCTCAGGATGTTATGCAACGTGGCTCATGGACAGGACACACACAATGAGGGTAGCATACCATAGTACCTACTGCATTTCAATTACACTTAGCATACCACAGTCCTCAGTCATAGGGCCCCTCATGTTTGGTATATGCTTCCCTGAGGTACAGGCTAGCACAGAGGGACTTTCCCTGCCAAGCTTTACAAACCACTGCATACAAAGCACCATGATTGATCCACCAGCTGATACTGACTCCATCCATATGGGTGTCACTGTGACAGATACCTTATATGAATATCATGGCCTCAAGCTGCATGACACAAGGTGCATAAACATCACCTTTGCATTACACCATTCACCCACTGACTATCACATAGGTGGTAGTCCCCTACATACATGTCACATTGTACGTGTTCGTAGTACACACGTATGTTGCACCACTCCTGTGATTACCATATTGCCACTGTGGCGTGGATATCCTTCTACGTGGCCACACTTATCTGTACTGGGTGTGTAGCTGGAACGTGGGCACCCATTGTACCTCTGAACTCCAGACTTCTACACACATTCAAGGGTACAACACCCCATTTAGGGTGTACCTTACACAACAGCTACAGCTTTACATACCACAACATTAACACGCCATGACGTTTATTGAGCTCCGACAGTTAAAGTATGCAGCTGAACTACGGACACCACGTCTGTACACATTTGCATACTACATACTCAGGGGTGACCTCTGCTGAACAGACAGGGCCCATGTCCACAAAAATATTAATGGATATACTCCACATATGCGACATAAGCAAAAGCCACTGTGAGCAACATGCTCATGGATATGTGCACAAACGCAACGATGAGTGGGATGTGCTTGAGGGTTACATTCCCAAACCGGACACTCACTATGCTTTGGAACATGATTCCTATGTACATCACACAGGGACACTCAGTAGCACTGTTCATGAGATACCTCACTTGGTGGATGGGAGACATATGTATGCCAGGGATCACTGCAGTGGCTGTGCTGTGCAGAGGTGCAGGTAACACATGGCTCTGCTGTTCACAGGACACTACCCTAGAGAGGTGCCACTGGTGTGAACGCTGTAGTTGTGCTTACACATAGACTTGCCGGACTGCATAGTACCCCACTATGAACCTGTGAAGCTATTACATGTCCTTTGTGCATGGTTACTTGGTAGCACTTCCATTTAGATTAGCTATCATTCTATTACAATGTCCCATGACTATAAGCTATATGTATCCTGTTATTGTACATGCCAATAGACGATACCTTTGGTATGCATGATATGCCTTGTTATGCTGTGTAGCATATCTGACATATCTACCTACAATACTATACATTACACATATTTTACATAGTATCCCATAATGCAAAGCATACTTGCACAGCGGGACCACCTTAGACATGTCATTGTTGTTATATGCCCATACACATGCCTACTGTGACAGTATATCAACATATACTATTCCCTGCTATGGCACGTACATGTTGGACATACCCTAACGCTGACGGAGGGTGGTATGGAATTGTTCTGTTTAAAGCCCTCATGTAGCATCCCTTGTGGTGTCTGTGATGTTTACCTTGTGGCCCACTGCTGGACGCACAATTTCTACAAGCGTTAGTATGCTCAGCAAGACATCACTACATAAATACCTTTTCCCACTTTATGCATTGTAGACACTTTTATTTAATGCAGACCAGGCTATACATACACTAACATAATTAATAAAAAACATGCTATACATACACTTACATCGAGTGTTCTACATACCTTGTTATCGTTCCGGACTTTCATCTCACCTACACTGTTTAAACAGTTATATGGTATGAGCATACGGTTTGAATGTCTGGCAAGTCATCCTTATATACGTCGATACCTATAACATGTGGTTTCCTGCCGCCAATTGGTGTTCCTGAGTGACTAATTACTTGCACATCAGCTGTGCAGCTACTCCATTCACCAATTATGCGGCAACAGTGGGGTATAATTGAATTCTCCATTTGGGCGTTGCCCATTTGCCCTACCTTCAGGGAGACGGCCAGTATTGTGTTTTGTTGTGTGTAATTGCAACTGTTATGTGTAGAGATAAGTATAGTTTGGATTCATGTCCCCTGTGGATTGTGTGTGATGGCTAGAGTATGTGGTTCAACATGTGGGTGTACCTGTCATCCCAACCATCTGATAATGGAATATTGCAAACAAAACCTGTAACATCGCCGTTTGTTCCATTATACAACAGCTACAATTTTGCATGGCGCCTTTAATTGTGTCTCTCACAAGGTATGTTAACAGTTCTGCAGATGTAATTGACTGACTGGATGTTTGTGCTGTAATTACAGTCTGTATTGCTATAGTTTCTAGTGTGGGGGATGTCGGTGGGTGTACGTAGCATATACAGGTTTGTGGGACTTGCATTTCCACATACTCCATATATATGTGTGTGGGCTCCTTCCCTAATTAAAGAGCTATCAGTTAGTAGACTTATGTTACAGGATTTTACATTGGGCCATTGTTAATTGGTTTCTATATAGTATGCAGGTGAGGCTGATACTTCCATACCTCCAGAATTGCAGCGATATGTAAAGGGATATTTCTAAATGACAGCTATCCCGTGTATTTCTGTCCCAGATATTTGCAGTCATTGCAGTTGTGTTGGTGACAGAACCTCTTTGCCATGGGTTGCCACCTTTTCATATGGCCATTGTTGGACACTTGCGGGACACACAGCGGTGTTTACAGGCCAACACATAGCCACGGTCAGTACACAGGATAGCATATACTTTTATCCTCAATACATACCTATTGTTCTGGGACTTTGGCTACTTATCATATTGCATGTAACATTTATGTGTCTTACATACAAGCATAACTATTTCATGCAACTATTACATAATATATGGGACATAATAATGTCCTACAATCTCAGACAGTTGCCCTTTGTAATGTTTTATGTCAGGACACAACTGCCCAGGGAGGGGCTTTCCCTCCTAATGTGGGACAGGTGGTAACCGTATGCCTACGGCTAGCTATACCCACACCTACCATAATGATCTACCTCCGAGTTGGTACTAACAGACACACAATGCGGACACACACACACACACATTACAGTCACATGGAAACGCACACAGCACCCTCAACACACACACATACACAGACTACGGCACTCACAAACACAGTTGAACACAGTACCTAGGTGGACCACAACACCGGCAGCGGTAACTAAATGTCCCTTCATATCATCATACTATTACTTGCGGTTCTACTGTTCCGGTACTGTGTTCTTTCAGTCTTTCAGCCTCGTGGTTATGTGTGTCGGTATGTGACACATTCCATAGTTGGCGGTATCCTATTTATTTGTACCTCCAAGGTGTTATGAATGTCGTTGACCTATCTATATATTAGCAGACATTGGTGAATCTATATATATCAACATATATCACCCTATCGCCCTTTCTATCTGTATTATATATATGTATATATGTGTATGTATATATATATATATATATATATATATATATATATATATATATATATATATATATATATATATCTGTCAGGGAAAGTGACAGGCAAGCTACACCTTTCATTGTGTACTTGGTGTATACTGTTTCCTGGACTCCGCACGTTTGTGTCTGTACCTGTCACATTACACACCTGCCATAGGTTAGGGTTACCACCTGTCCCACTTTGCGTGTTACAGTCCCTCTTTGGGCAGTTGTGTCCTGCAAAATATTTGTAAACATGGCAAATGTCCTGAAATTTTAGGACAAACTTATTTCCTATAGTTTATGTAATAGTTGCATAAAACAGTTATTCTGTATCTGAACCACCTATATGTTATAAGAAACAGAATAAGTAACTAATACATTACAAGAATAAGCTTTTATCTAGGCAAAACAGTGAAGTTCTGATTTTTGTACTGGCCAGGTGCATGTGTCGGTCTGCAGACATCTGACGTATGTCCCACATTGGTCATTTGAAGAGATGGCAACCCTACCGTAGGTACATCTTGGCTAGCAATAGTGTTAGGTGATTGTATACATGATTGCGTGTTCTACTCCTGGCAGTGGTCGTTTTACCCTTCAGAGCAGGCGCTATTAGTACAGGGGTGAATAATGCTGGTTTCACCTGTTCTGGACGTCACTGACCATTATCTGTGCGATATTCGGAGAAGCTTCGCCCTGTTTCACACGTAGCCATATAGTCATATTTAAATGTCACTTACCAGCAGTGGGCAACGCATATTCCTGCTAACGTGTGCTAAACATGATCTGATGACCTGCATCTGACATGCATTACTCGTGCCTTCGGGATTACGTTACATCCCTTGCAGGACGTGGGACGGGAACATGCGCGATGGTCACTGCATTTAATACTTGGACATCTGGGATTTGTACACGTGTTATGTCGCATTGTATGTGGAGTATACTATGGCTGTTGCTCCATACTGCACTCACATGGGTGATGGTATTGTATATCACGGTGAGCCACACAGTGACAGGTGCACATACTACACTGCTACTTCTTCAAGCAGTAGGTGGGGCAGGGTGAAAAACCTGTACCACATCATCCCATACACCCATGCCACAACATGCACATGCACATTTACATGAGCCCTCGCCCCTAATTAATGCAGCCCATGCTGAGTGTGTGTGAAGAGTGCTGCTTACACACATGTGCTCCATTGCCTGCCTCTGCTCACTAGCGACAGTTGGTTACTCGATGTTGTGGCGACAGCAGACACTGTTTGCCCCATTTGGTGTATGGCCTCTGACAATCGGGCGTGTACCTACCGATGTACCTGGGAACCTATACACACAGCACCAACATATGCTGATAGGCGCATGTACTGTTCAGGTATCGACATTCCGTGTTCCAATAGCTGTTGTGTGTACAATGTTTGAGGGCTGCCTATGTAGGATTCACACAGTGGGCCACCTATACATTACAATTTACAGGTGGTCGTGTTTGTGTGCTATCCATTTTATGGTGTGTGCAGGTGGAGAGGTGTGTCAGTCCATAGGGGCTTACACTGTCAGAGTATGTGCTATACGTTCCCTCTTTGCCAAGGCGTAGGCATATTGGGCACGCCTCCATCTGTCTACTGGGGCTGGCACAGTGTGTTCATGGTCTGAATCCCCCTGTGCCTGTGATGGCCTTGGCAATTGCCGTGGGCTATGATGGCCTTCACCATGTCCCTGCTGCAGTTGTTTCCACAGGATCATATTATGTAGCATGGCACATACTATGAAGATGTGGGCACACGTCCCTGGAGAGTACTTCAAGGCTCCACCAGATGTGTCCAAGCACCGGAATCGTGATTTCAGCATGCCAAACACATGCTCTATGATGATTCTGGTTTGTGCGTGTGCCTTATTATGGCGTTCTTGCATGGGTGTGTCTGTATTTCTGATGGGAGTCATCATTCACGGCTCCAGTGCATAGCCAGCATCCCCCACAAGGTGGCCATGTGGGATGTCCCCCCTGACAAATACCTGATACAGCTGTGAAGCATGCCAAATATGGGAGTCATGGTAGCTTCCAGGGCTGCCAGCACACACATCCATGATAATGCCCTGGGCATTGCACATGACCTGGCAGTTGATGGAGTGGAATCCCTTGCGGTTTATGTAACACCTACCATGCTCACTGGGTCGTGACTTGATATGTATGTGCGTGCAGTCTATCACACCCAGTACCTCCAGGTAGTGTGCCACATGGTGGAAGTGACACATATTGCTGGCCAACTCCTCCTGAGTTCGGGGGAAGTATATATGCTCATTGGCATGTGGTAACATGGCATCCAGGAACTGGTGTAGTGCCCTGGATGCTGATGCCTGTGAGATCCCCATTATATCTCCAGTTGGCCTTTGAAAGGTACCTGTGGCTAGCATTCACAAGCTTACACATACCTTCATGTCCACTGGGATGGGTTCCCCTCTGTTGTTTCTGGTTCTCAGGTGTGGCCGCCACAGCTCCACTATTTGCTGTAAGATGTCCCTGTCCACCCTGTAACACTCTACTATCTCCAGATCATGTAGCCCCTGGTAGGTTACCCTTGGTCTGAACACTCTTCTCCTCCTCCGGGGCCTGCGGTGGTTGTCGGCATCATCCTTCACAAAACCGTCAGTCTCTAACACATGCTGATGAATCACAGCTATGGCAGCTCCCAACATGTACATTTTAAAAGTTCCCCATGTGTTTACACCTATGGTGCAGTGTTTGGGAATACACAGATGTGTGTAGGGTGCTTTCACACTTTATACTAATTGTGCTGTGAAGTCCGATGATGTCATAGGGTGTGTATGTACGATCGTAGCTACAGGGTATCTTATGTGTTTTACTACCGGAACTACTATTGTGGTGCCTTTGGTGTTGAATTACATTTGGCTGCCGTGGATTACCTCTTGACCTTCCCTTTACATTTCTGCACGTTTCACCTACCATTTTCTGGCATGTATCCAGCAGCATGCTTTCATTTGTACTTTCCTAGACCTGGCTTATCTTGCGTAATGTGTTCTATTGCCGGTCTACTGTAGGTTTGCTTTGCTCTGCTATGACAGATCTCCTATCTTTGCAATCCAATGCCTCCCCTCCTTTCTTTGCAATCCAATGCCTCCCCTATCCTGTTTTGCAGGCTTCTGCGAGCAGGCATGTCAGTTGCCGTCAATTGGCTGCCGTGAGTTGATTGGTGTTAATTGCTCAGTAGTACTCCAATTACCCTACTTCGGCATTTCCTTCTTTTCTTCCCCTGACCTTCCTGTTTGTGCTATTGTTCGCAGCGCGTGCATCCGCTTACCGGGTTTCAGGCACGTTTTCATCCCCATACACATGCACTTTCGGGTACCATATGTGCTCTCAGCTAAACGATTCTATACCTTCCTCCCCACCCTTGTCCTGCAGCTTTGCTCAGCAACGGCCAGGCCACATTTGCATTGCTCCAATGTGCTTTACTGCTACAGTGGCACACCCCTCAGCTGATGTCATGTATCTCCTCTGAGCCACTCCTCCGTGTTATAGCGCTGCGCCATATGGTACATCCTTCATCCAGCGGGACATTTGCAATTCAGTATTACCTGCCTCATTTGCATGGCATTGACTACTAATTCATAGTTACCACACCAAACACTGTCGCAGGCTCTTAGCAACCCTTGCACCTTGGTTGTGGTGTACCATGCCTACCATTGCGTATTATGGTAAAATCCTGCTTTGTATTACATTGCGATTTTATGACATTTGTATATATTTTCTTTGTATTCCTGTTTGTGCACACATGCCCTGCGGTTGTACTGTGCATTACTGTGGACATGACATTAAATGTTGTTTTATAGGTGTTGTGCATCTTTTCTTATGTCATTGTCTGTGTATTTAGCCATTGGCATATGTTAACTTTGTAATACATGAGTCTGGTCCGCTTCCATAGCTCTGATGTTCTGTTTGGGAAAATGTAAACCATGTTTTTTGGTTTACATTTCTGTGGGCTTACGCTACACCTGCACCACTTCATGAATCGCTATATGCCTTCATTTGCATGGTGCGACACTGCGCATGGGGTGATTAGCATACCTATGCCGAGGGCTGCGCAGTTCTGGCGTATGCCGGTAGTGCACGTGGAATTGGATCATACCTGAATCGCTCGATGGCCATATTTGGCATTATTCCGCCTACGCTACGCCTGCGCCTGGCGCAAGCTTCATGAATCCTGGGGTATATCTAACCCCATGGAAAGGAGTAGTGTGAACAAATATTTAATGCTACTTAAAGCAGATTTTGCATTCATTCAGAAATCCCACTTAATAACAGAAGATCTAAACAAATTAACCTTTAAGATTTAATAAGTTCAAACTAGAACCACAAGAGAAGAGGTGTCCTAATTTTACACAGAAAATCAATGTGAATTCCAGAAATAGTTGACTCACACTCAAGCAATGATGGTATGCTTGCTTTAGTCATACTAAAACTAGGTAAAAAGATGTACACCTTTGCAGACACCTACTGGATACTGGGTATTGGGACTAAAACTGTGAAAAAACATTTAGACACCATAACATTAAAGTCTAAAGGTGAGTTACTATTAGCAAGTGATAGTAACTGTATCTTGTCCTCCACTGATACTACAAGTTCTAAGCCCTTCAAGATGTTCCCTGTTGCCAAGCACTTGAACAACTACATAAAAGACAGAAACCTAATTGATATTGATGATATAAAAATATTATCCTCCCTGAAATATTCTCACCACTCTTACAGATTTGGCATGCAAACCAACATAGACAAAGCTTTGTCACCTGTTCTTTACTGGCCAAAACTGATAATGTAATGCTGACATCATGCCCTATGTCTGACCACAACGCTATCACCTGCAAAGTAACACTTAATACTGACCTCTTAAACTTCTGCCAAAGACTACCTGCTTATTTAGTAACAGTACAAGGATTTAAAGAATGGTTTCTAGACGAAATAAAGCTTTACCTAGACACCAATAATTTATTTCATTTATTTATTTTTATGTTACATTTGTTGACCGGGATAGTCCGACTGGATACATGACCATTTTCAGTGGAGTTTGGGGAGAAAAGCTCCAAAGGTGGTTACATATAAAATCATTACAATGTACATATAGATCCGGAGTCATCATAATATTATACAAATATAGCACATTTTCCAGTCTAGTTAAATTTATACAAATATAACGCATTTTATAGTCCAGTTAAATTTATACAGTCTAACAATCTTCTAAACTGGCATAACAGATATTTGAGTACCACTTACATACATAGAACTAGTACACCAGTATGCATAAAGATTTAGTCAGGCTTGGAGCAGAGACATATCCATTGAGACTTGAAATACTCCTTGAGAGCCTTTTTAAATTGAGATAGGGTGGTATCTAGGGTAATGTTGGCAGGAAGGGAATTCCAATATTTACCAGCAGAGTCACCAGCTGAGATGTTGGATTTGATGGTTTGCACTAATAGTCTATTAGATGACCGGAGTGATCTGGAGTTGGAGTGGGGATAGATGATGTTTTTCAGGGCAGGTGTATTATCTGGTTGGTTAAGTGCTTTTTGAGCCACAATGAGTTGATTATACTGAATCTGCCTGGGACGCTCTAGCCATCCAAGATAATTTAGATTTTTACAATGATGTGTTCTGTAGGGTAGACCAGTTGCAAATCTTGCTATGTTGTTATAGCAGCTTGAGAGTTTGTTAAAATTAGTTTTATTTAGGCTGGCAAGTAGAGGGGAAGCATAATAGAGTGTAGAGAGTAGGTGGGAGCGGGCAATGGAAGTTCTAGCATATGGGGTAAGAAATGGCTTTATCCTATATAGTGAGCCCAGTTTTCTGTTAATGGTTTTGATTGTTTTGTTGACATGTACATCAAACTTAAGATTGTTGTCTATAATAACTCCTAGCAGTTTTATATGGGCATCTGGAGAGATTATGGTACCGTTATTAGCCTTAATGGAGAGAGATAACACTGGATCTTTGCGTGGCATTGAAAAATAGGAGCTTTGTTTTATTAGGATTTAGGATCAGACAGTGAGTGGCAAGCCTGTTCTCTACTAGATTGAAAGTACTCTGAGTTATTGATAGCAGCTCTGTTTGCAAGGTGCCAGTGCAGATCAACACTGAGTCATCTGCATATTGAGTTCAGATGGTTTCATGGCTGACTTTGTGGAGGTCAGTGATAAAAATGGAAAACAGAAGTGGTCCCAAGATAGACCCCTGTGGGCCGCCTAGAGTGTTGGGTAGGAGGTTTGAGAGTTGTTCTGCCATAAGACAGATTGTTGTCTATTGTTCAGGTAGGATTCAAACCATCGGAGGGAGTGATTGCCTAGGGACATTGTTGCCAGGGTGTTCATGAGAAGATGGTGGTTAACCATGTCAAAAGCCTTGGACAGGTCCAAGGAAAAGGGCTGAAGACAACTTGTTGTTGTTCCTGTTATAGTTTAAAGCATTAGAGAAGGTGTGGAGAGCTGTGGTGGTACTACGATATGGCCTGATGGCATGCTGGGAGTTAGCCAGTAGGTTGTTTTGGGTTAGAAAGTACAGGAGTTGTTTATGGATGCATTTTTCCATTATTTTTGCCAGAGGTGATAAGATGGCTATGGGTCTATAATTGGATAACTCAGTTGAGTTACCACCTTTATGGAGGGGTATGACACAAGACATTTTCCAGATAAAGGGGACTGAGGCTTCTGATATGGACCGATTAATTAGAATGGAAATGGGGTATGCTATGGTATCAGCTTTTTGTAAATATTCAGCTGGGAGAAGGTCTGCAGCTAGGGTAGTAGGTTTTAATTTTTTGAGTAGTGAATGAATGAAAGATGTAGAGACTGGTTGGAAGAAAAAGGAGGGCTGGGAGTGCTATCCAGTGGGTTAGAGGAGTTAAGGGGTATTTGGCTAGCAAGGGCTTAGATGGTTTCAGTAAAGAAATTATTAAAGGTGTTAGCAACGTCCATTGGTAATTTATCAGTAGAGGCTGAGGGAGGTGGAGTGGTGGTTTGACCTGGGTGCAGTAATTTATTTATCCCTGCCCAGAATTTTTGGGGGTTATTTTGGTTCCCTTGTTGGAGATGGAGATAGTAGTTTTTTTTTATCTAATAGAATAGTTTGTTATGTCTCATTTCTTAGTTGTCTAAATTTGGTTTGGTTTGGTTTATAGGGTCTTTTGTAGCACACCATGTTGCCCGTGCCTTATTTCTGACTATGATTTTTGTTTTAGTTTCTTTAGAGAGCCACGGGGCAGCTTTTGTTTTTATTCTTGTGGAATGAGTGAGAGCATGAGAATCGAAGATGGTGAGAAATTTCTTGTTAAAGTGGGAGACAGCTTCGTCTAGGGGCAGGTGCTTTATGGCAGCCCAGTTACATGCTTTAAGTTCATCCTATAACTTACTAGGATTGAAGCTTTTACTATTTCTTATTGTTCTGTAGGTGGGCTGTTGAGAGTAATTAGATTTGTGCTTGCAGATAAAGGTAAGAAAGTGGTCGCTGAAGTCATCAGGGATGGCTTCCGAAGAATACATTTGGGGGTGGCTATTGATTAGTATCCAATCCATTATACTATCTTTATGGTTAAGTTTTCCTATCCTGGTGGGGGTGGATAAAACCTGTGTGAATCCATACAGATTTACATGGGTGGTAGGAGATTGAGAGGAACAACTTTTCCAGTCGATGTTAAGGTCTCCTAGTAAAATGGTTTCTTCTGGATAATTACTATCTAACCACTGGAGGATGTCCTCTAGGGTATTGGTATTATTCCCTGGTGGAATATACACACAGACTATATTTATGCTTTTGTTTTTCTTAATTTGGAGCTTGGTAGAAATTATTTCTGCCATGCTGACCTGGGGTGGTTGACTGAGGTCTAATATAATGTTTAATGTAGATTTGAAGAGTACAGCTACCCCCACTCCCTTCCTGGTAGAGCGATCAAGTCTAAGTATATTATACCCAGGTGGTAGGATTTCATTATCTGAGGTTGATGGTTTCAACCAGGTTTCAGTTAGGCATAGAATATCAGGGGAATGGACTTGTAGGAGGGCATGCAGATTGTGTATTTTGTTATTTATAATATATTATATATAATAATGGAGAGGTTTCAGATGTTATCCTATGGGCCACTTTAAAGGTGGTCTTACATGATAAAGTCAAACATTGACATATAAATAAAAGGAAAGAGTGGGATAAAAACTGGTAGACATACAACAAGAAATTGATGAATTAAAACTAACACTTACAGCTAATGACAAATCTACATTAGCTGACATATGTAAACTGAACAAGGACTATCAGGATATCATGCAGCATAAAATATCAATGAATCTGGAAAAAATCAGATTACAGTCCTACTCATTTAATCCTAAGAGTATGCACAGGATTGTGATTAGATCTAAATATTTAAATGAAAAAAGTCATATAAAAGAAATAACATACACTAGAAATAATCAGACCATCAAAGTTACGGATCTAAAAATATCTTATTATGTTTTAAAAATCATTACAAGAATGTTAATACTAATAACTCATCTATAAGTGATAACAAAAGTGTAGACAATTTTCTTGCTAATAATATTCAAAATACGCTATCCAAACACAATATTCATAACACAGATAAACTGTTTTCCTTTAAAGAATTAAAGGAACAAGTAAAAATTCTTTAGACAAAAATGGCACCAGAGCTGGATGGTCTAATTCCAGAATTTTACAAACTCTTACCTGATAACATCTTGAAAATCTTAATGCATTCTAAGAAGTTAAAACTACAGCAAACATCCCTCCCTCATGGAAATATTCCATCATCTCTCCCATCTTAAAACCAAATAAAGTGCCCAACCTTTGCACATCATACAGGCCAATTTCTTTGCTTAACATTGATTACAATATATTCTTGTCTATCTTAACAGACAGATTAAATAAGTCTTTCAATTTTAATCCATGAAGACCAAACCAAGTTTACCAAAAACAGAAAGGTACAAGACAGTGTAATTAGATTATTGTCCTTAATAGACTTAGAAAACAAGAAAAAAAATGAGTTTCTATTTTAAGCCTTGATATAAAGCTTTCAACTCCCTAAGCTGGCCATATCTGTTTAAAGCTCTGCAAAAATATAATTTCTCCCCAAACTTTACAGGCTTAATTAAAAAACTATATGATAAGTGCATAGCCTATGTAAAGATTGGATCTTATCTATCTAGCCCATTCAAAATATTAAGAGGTACTAAACAGGTGTATCCCCTCTCCCCATTACTCTTTGCCCTGGCTATTGAACCTCTTGCAAATTATGTTAGAAATAACAACAGCATTAAAGGATATAAAGTGTCAGACAAATTATCCTCAAAGATACAGCTATTTGCTGATGACCTACTAATAACTTCTAATGATATTTAAATTTCAGTAGATAACCTATTACATAATCTAGACTTCTTTGCAAACATCTCTGGAAATTCAATCACAAGAAAACTCAGGCATTTCTAGTGAATAAAAATGTTAGTATGAAACGTAGATCAAAAAGAGGCGTAAACTGGGGGGCACACATATTAAAAATATAGGTACCATTATTGAATCTTATTATAAAAAATCACTCACATCTAATTGCCAACAACTTATAAATTCAATTGCTAGCCTAACTGACAGTTGAAGACAGACTAACTTTAATCAAAATGATACTGTTACCTAAAATCTTATTCATTGGCCAAGCCGTAATAATTCCCCAACCTGTCAAAATTAAAAAAAACGAATACCTTATTACTCAACTTCCTTTGGTATCCCAAAAAAAAACTAGAATTTCTCTTCTCTGGCACACCATAAGCTGGGATGTGCAAGGTATAGGGTTTCCATATATTGATTTTTATTTAAACTCCGCATATATTAACATAGTGTTGCTTTGGTATAATACTTCTTATACATCATATTGGAAATCAGTACATGGAACCTTACTTATTAATAGTAATAGGTCATTGCTTGAACCATATACTCAAATACATACAAACATCTTTATATGGATTTTAAAAATATACATTCAAAGTGAAAGGTCACAACTTGTGCTTACACCCCTTATAAACCAATCAATTAATTAAGAACTTATTAATAAGTATGTCTCCTATTCACTACACAAATGAATGTTTGATATATTTTGATACTCAGAAAATGTTAGAATTTAAGAAGGGTGACCTATTATATTGGAATCAATTTCTCTCATGTAATAAAATAAGTTCTGCAGACTATTTGATCATCAGGTATAGTTTGCAAAATTGCAATTTGCTGGACATCCAAACTTGTAAGGATTTTATACATACTAAGCTCATACCCTCATTAGAGGCATAAAATAAGAGTAACTTAAAAATCTTAGATTTTATCTCAACGGTTATTAATAGCTCACCCAAGAATACTTCATACATATCTGTTATTTATATAATTCGCAGAAATGATTTTATCAAAACAGATGTTTCTTTTTGGAGTTATTCAAGTGAAGTTAATAGACAAGTATTCTCAGAAAAAAGATAAAAACTTTGTTTACAGTCAGTGAAGGAATCCACGTCTTCCCTGTTCTGGTGTATAAACACATGGAAATTTTTACATAGATGTTTTTTCTCCCTCAAATAGACTAGCAATAATGTACAAAAAAGATGAAATGAAATACTGAAGATGTGGACACCCTGATGATGACCGGATACATATGGTTGTTAATTGCAAAATAATTTCCCCATTTTGGTTAGACATTAAATATTTTTGTAAATCTCTATAGAATGACAACTGTATAATTTCTGACTCCCTTATCCTTTTCAATGTTCCTGTTCCTAAAGTCATTCCTAAAAACCAAACATTTCTGCTATGGTCTATTATCTCTTTAGCAAGGAAAATTGTTACTAAAAATTGGAAACCCCAATCTACTCCTGTCTTTACAGTTGAGTTTATTCATCTTGTGAAATACATTTGTAAGAATGAGATTGCTACTATAAAAGCAAGGACTAACAATACAACTCATCATTTAATTGCTTGGACAAAATTGTCTAATCTGTTAGAGAAATATTAAGTGTTCTATGTATATTGCATGTTTAATTGTTACAGACATCGCATATAGTTTATTTGGATTTCCTTGTTACTATACTGTTAAGTTATTGTGTTATAAAATGAATAAAAACATTAAAAAAAAAAGAAAGTAACATTCCATTTAAAATGATTAGGGCTATTATAAATGTACATTTCCTCCCATGTACTTAAAGTAAGGTTAGCGTAGGTGTTAGTAATGGGAGTATCCATTGCGACACAAGCAATCTTATGCCAACACTGCCCGTCAAATATAAAACCACTGTTCACCAAAACAGCCTCTAATAATTCACATATAGTTTCACTTTCTCTCCCTTTAAGTCCATCTTCCACACATAAGAATTGCCTAATGGCATCTATTTCATATTGGTTAGGAATCACAGTAAAAAGCGACTTGATATCAACAGCTACAAACATGAAATCACAATGTGAATTAATCTTCAACCCCTCAGAAAACCGAAGCAAAAAAAATCACCAGAGTCCCTGATAAAGCTTTTCACATGAATTAGGTATTTACTTAAAATATTTTGTAAATATAAAGATATCACTTCTGTTGCCCAGCCCCTACCCAAGACAATAGGCCTCATCGGGAGGGTTAGATAGTGACTTATGAATTTTCAGTAGGCCATACAGAACAGGAACAGGAACAATGGGACAGGGGACAGTAAGGTAATTAAATGTACCAACAGAGATATCATTCATAATCTGTAGACCATAAATGCATGTTAATATTGTGAATATACTTAGAAATATCAAAATTATCAACTTTTTAAAATGTTTCTCATCTGATAATGTATGCATAGAAACAAAGTAATCATCATGATTCATTATTACCACAGCTCCCCCTTTATCAGCTTCCTTAATTACAATATCATTATTCCCCTATAGTTTAAGATATATTTCATGCTCATTTTCAGAAAGATTGTACATTTTTTAAAAGTGATTCTTTTCATATGAAGCATGAATCTGCCTTTCACATAAATCATGAAAAGCTGTAGACACTAGATTGCTAACCAAAACAAAGGTACTAGACCTTTTACATTCATGTGTGTCAGGGGGCAAGAAAACATTAAATATCACTTTCAAGTTCAAATTACATGTAAATATCTTTAGGTCCATAAGAGCTTGTACAACATTATCCTTGTAAGAAGGAATAAACTTAAGCCTATGATTCAGAAGCGAAATATCTGCCTGAGTAAGTTCCTGATTGGGTAAATTCATGATGCTGTCATTTAGGATTGTAAACTATTCGACTTGTTGTGCATTTGAAGACCTTCATGATCTCTTCTTCCTCCTCCTCCTCTTCTTTGGGACTGCCCCCTGGAGTGATCCTATCTGTAATTGGGCAGTCTCTCTGGTAGATTAAGTTGCATTTGTGGTGGGACTTTTTAAAAAACTTCCTTTGTGTTTTTCTGGTTGGAGGAAGTGGTTTTCTGCATAGAAGATGAAGTTAAAACATTTGGTGTTATATTATTAGTGGTAAAGTGAGCAGCAACATCAACATCGACATCAACAATAGGTAGACTGTCTTGCTGTTGCCCATCAGAATTAACAGGAGTAATCAGCAACACTGTAACATCATTAACAGGAGTAATCAGCAACACTGTAACATCATTAACAGGAGTAATCAGCAACACTGTAACATCATTAACAGGAGTAATCAGCTACATCTAAGTCATATGTAGAACCTCACTGTATGCCATTGGCCCATGTTTGTAACTTAGGTTTGGATTCTTTGGGCCAAGGGAAGATGCTACCAGTTTTAAAATCTTTTAAATCCCTCATTAGTTTATGTTTTTTGATATTTTCCAACTTCTGGTCAAACAAACATAGCCACTCAAGCATTCCACCTCACACACACAAACACACACGTTATCTAAACACTGCTATTGACTGATAGACATATCTTGCTACTGGCCCTGACAATCAGACACTTAATGAATAAGTTTTTTGTTACTTGCATAAACTGACTTCTTTGGTGTCAGTCTTGCCCTCCTGTATCCCACCACTCCACCCTGTGCAAGTGATGATGTCTGTGCTCCGTCCTTTGCACATTTCTTTGTGACTTAGGATCACATATATGCCTGATGCACAAAGTGGAGAACTAAATCTTGCTTACTCAGAAGCTTGCTTTAATGTAAATGTACTGCCCAAGAAATCAATATTACTCATTTGTGAATGGTTGTTTTTATTTATATATATTACTCATTTGTGAATGATTGGTTGTTTTTATTTATCAATATTACTCATTTTTGAATGATTGTTTATGTAATTGTTGACCATCATTGTATTTCTGTTTTGTTAGTATTCTTATTAACGCAGTCAAAGTAGATAAGTGTTGCTAATCGGTATACTTGTGCAATTGATGATAGCATGCACCTGCTCACTGGTCTACATACAGTTGTCAACTGAAATGCCTGATGCACGGTACTGGGCAAAATCCATAGCTGTATATTGCCAACATCAGTCATAAGCTATTACTAACATTACTGTACACCTGGGACATGTTCCAGCTTAGGCACGTATAACTATTTACATATGAGAGTAATCAATTATATGGCTCTGTTTTCCCTTACAGGTTCCACAATTATCTTGTTAATACTGTAGCTACAAGATGTGTCCTTGGGGTTGTCTTTACCTGATGTTAACAGAACACAACTGTTCTGCATAAAGGTTAATGATGATAGCAACAACCCCTGACATTTTTTTATAAGTGTAATTGTGGCTCTAATCCAAAATGTTTTGGATTTCAAGGCAATAGCCAGCACTGAGTGTACACAATCATTCTATTGATTCCTGAATAGCTCCACCATGTTGGATTAGCATGTAATTTAGCTACTTATGTTTTAATTATCATACTCTACTGCTTACGTTTGTTTAGAGGCTCCAGCCCTGTACTAATTGATATGCTACACATCCACAAATCAAATGGGACAAGAGTCACTCACTCCAAGGATATTAACCTAGCCTGTGACATTAACAGAACATGTCGGAGAGACAGATATATCTCTCATGGATCACTGCTCCTCTGGAATAGACTCCTAATTCATGTAAAGCAGAGCTTCTCACTGACCCTATTCAAGCGCAAATTGGACAATTGGATGGGAGAGCAGAAATTCACCCTGGGAGTGGAGTCCACGTCCTTCATGACATGATAAAAAACCTCTGTTGGCAGCCAAATGGACTCAAACAGCAAATAAAGACAAACTACTAACAAAAAAGCCAAGAGTCCAACCATTCAAAGACGAAGTAGATAATTTAATATAAAAATAAAAAAAACAGCAAAGCTTTCGAATCCTCACAATCCTTTGTCAATGCATTATACAATTAATTAAAAACAGGCATCTTTACATTAAATGCCAGCCTATCAACTTCAAAATACACAGCACATGTCTCAAATCAATTAGTTCTTACAAAAATATATGCTCTTGTACATCAAAATACATTTCTTACTTTCAAATAATACTCTCTTACTTTCATCTAATACTTTATATAAATCTCATTCCTAACTACATATCTCAGGTGCTAATTATGGTGCTATGAAAATGTAAAAAATGTGTTTAAAAAGGTATTTAAAGAGAGAATGTATAATATGTGCATAGAAACATGAGCATAAGACTGAGACATAGAAAGAACTATACAAATACACATACATATAACAGCTATAAACATATATGTTTATACACAGTCATACATATAAATATAAATATAAATAAGCCCAGGTACAGCATTTTATATATAATTCTGTTTTTTTCTTCAGTGCTGGTTTTATACTGTTCTTATTATTCAAACCAGGTGCAGTGTCAGCTCTGAAGATTGTTTATCCATTTATACTCTGTCAGGTTACTTTAGTTCCCTCATCTCTTTGATTTGAATATTCTTTGCAATGCTCTGAACTTAAACGTATGTTCTTCACCAAAGTTAATGATATGCTTACTGATTGCATTTGTGTCAATGCATCTACATATCTCAGAGAGATGTGAGCCTTTCCTCTCTTTCAACTTCTGATTGATTCTACCTACATAGAAGCTTTGACATGCTTCACAGTTACAAAGTAAACCACATTGTCAGTGGAACAGGTGGCAAACAACCTAACCCCCAATTTCTCAGACTCACAGCCAGTTCTATAGCATATCCCATCTCAGTCATTATCAACCAGTCTATCAAAGAATCTACAGTCCCTGCAATTTGGAAATCCTTTTATACTATTACACTGCGCAAAGGAGGAAACTCCACCGATCTTTCCAATTTCTGACTTATAGCCATCCTCTCCCCTCTCTCTAAAATTCTAGAGAAATGCTTTCACAGACAGCTTCTTAAATATTTACTTCAGGAAAACTCCCTTACCCCTCTCAACACAGATTTAGACCCCATCACAGCATGTCTATAGCCCTTCTATCCTTCACCCAGACTGTAGCAGAGGCAAGAGATAATAAACTGGTATCAGGTCTATTCCTTGACCTCTCCAAAGCTTTTAACACCATCTCCCACCCTAAGCTCCTTACTAAATTAACTGAACTTAACCACTGCACATCCACTACTCTGGTTCTTTAGCTATCTTAACAAAAGACTGCAGTCTGTTAGATGGCAATCCTCCTGCTCACCTTTCTTACCTATCCAAACTGGCGTCCCCCAAGAATCCATTCTAGGCCCCCTTATCTTTAATATTTTACTAACAATCTACACTCAGCCTGCTGCACCTCATCACTGATCCAGTACGCCAACGATTGTACTCTAATTAACCTCTCTGACAACTCTACTGAATTTTACTCCCTCACACAGGCTTCTTTTAACATCATTGAACACTGGTTAATCAATAACCAACTCATCGTTAACCCAAAGAAAAACAAGCTTCTTCTTTTCCTTTCAAAATCTACGTCCAACCTTAAAACGTCCTTCAGTCTCTCTTCCCTAGACAACACCATTATTCATGCATACCCATACCAAACTTCTAGGAACCACAATTGACTATCAACTGAAATTTCATCTGCATATCCAACAATCTATCAACAAGACCAATCAAAAACTCAATTTACTTTATAGAAACAAAAAATTGTTATCCGTCACCTCTAGGACTTCTCTTGCTCAAGCCTACCTCCTCCCCTGCCGATCTATGCTTCCCCTATATTTACCCACCTATAAGCAAATCATTTAACCAAACTTGAACAAACATACAACCAGATAGCCAGATTTACCTGTAACTCCCATTACAAATCCCATCACTGTCTGCTCCTTAAACAACTACAGTGGCTTAAATTGCCACAATTACTCCAACTCTCTCAGCTACAGATGGCACATTCTTTTCTTTACAAACCTGAAGACTGTCCCTGTCTGTCCACCCTCCTATCCCTATACAAACCATCTCAGTCTCTCCATAGTGCTGACCAAATTCTACTCGACACCTACAGTCCTAATAAAACAATAGGTAGATTACTCTATAAATGCTCCTTACCTCAAACTTGGAACAAACTCCAAACTAATCTACATTCTACTCAATCTTCAAACCATTTCAAAAGAGAATTGAAACATTACCTTGCTATCTCTCCTTCCTTCTCTTGTCACCACCCTGCCTAATACATACTCCGCCACACATCAGTCTATAACAATTTCTCCTCTAATTCTGTTACATAATCTTTATAATAACTAGTACTATATTACCTTAGCTATGCCTCTGAGCAACACTATACTTAAATCTCATATTCTTCTCCTCCTTAGCTACTAAGCATCCCAACCCACCTCTCTCTTCTTATATTTTGTATAACCTGTCTGATCATATTCGTATGACAATTATATTTAGTAACATATCCCACAGAATAATTCTTCTTTACGTTAATATTTGTATTTGTAGTACCATTTCCATCATAAGTTGTAGAAGAGAAAAATGTATAAAAATCTGAGAAATAAGGTGCTCCTAAGTCTCAGTGATGAGCTAACACAAACTCCTTATTCATTTCTATAACTTCAGATTTATAACCTCTCAGCTTAAAATCTGCAGTCATACTTTGTAGTTCTTCTAGTAAATTTTCGTTCGTTAAGTCTACTGGCCCTCAAAAACTGACTACGAATGACACTATTCTATACTTATTTAGAATGCATACTACCTTAATGAATATACTGTGTAGACTGTACATTTTTCCTATGCATCTTTGTATCAAATGCCCATCTTTAAACATAATAAGGCCATTTTGGGCTAATTTCTATCTCTTTCATTTCCCTGCTATAAAAATCGCATTTGCCCGGTTTTGCACGCTGGGAAGTGCAAATTAGCTAGGGTATAACTATTCCTGGCTCAACAAAGTCTCCTCTTCAATTTTTCCCTTTGAACTAGACAAACGTTTAACTTCAGCACTCAAGCCATTCATTTCTCAGCCCAGCACTTGCTCAAAACTCATAGCAAGCAGTTATAAACCCTTGCACTAGACCCCCCTATACTGTACAGAAGAACAAGACTCTCTATTCGACCTTACCAGCCATTCAGTAAAACAGTTCACTGTACCTATCAAGACATGTCCAAAGGGCAGTTTTAGTTGTACTCTCCAGTCCAACTGGTGAATCTGGGCATTTTGAGGCAATGTTACAACTGCTCCATGTACACAGGCAACCCTCTCCTCCTACCATCAAACACTAATACATGCAAGAGATGCAATTATACAGCCAAACTGGAGGCTAAGCTCTCTCAACCCAAGACTGGATCAGATAGTCAAGAGGAGAAGGGAAATACTTGCATCACACCACAGTCTCACATAGACCCATTAAACCAGCATGACAAAAAACACACATAAATACACAAAAACATACTCAGAGGCTCTAAATAAAAATCTGCAAAAGCAACAGAGACCTCCAAAGCAGACATCCAAGCAACCTCCACCCCCCAACACAAACCATGAAACACATACTTCACAAAACCAGTGTGCCACGCAATCACAGCACTTAAGGCAAAATAACATACCCAACAGACTAGTAATAGGTGACTCTATAGTCAAGCACACTGATGTCCCACTCCCTAGGCAGAATAAGGAGATGGTTACTGTTAGCTGCCTGTCGGGTGCCAGGATCCGTCACATAACACAAGCACTCAGGTCACTCTACAACAAGTACATATATGACTCTGTCATTGTCCATGTTGGTGTGAATAACCTAAGCTGTACCTCCCTGGACTACATGAAAAGAGACATGGAAGAGCTCTCTGATCACATAGCTCAGGCCGGTATGACCCTGACCCTGAGTAGCATCTTGCTCTCACCAAGAATGATACCACAGTATAAAGAAAAAATTATCAATTTCAACAATTGGCTAAGTTTCTGGTGTCATTCAAAGGGGATCCAGTGTCTGTCCACCTGGGATGACATGCTCAAAAAGCCACGCTGCTTCGCTAGAGATGGCTTGCACCTGTCACCCTTAGGCTTTCAAATACTGGCCAAGGCTCTTGCCACCCCCATAGCACCTTTTTTAGGCAAGGCTCAAAAGACAAACCCACCACCATAAATAGCACAAGTAACAAAAAACTGAGGGTAATGCTACTCGATGCCAGAAGTCTAAACCTCAAAATGCATGGACTCGAGGCATTCCTCAGTATGGGGAAATTGATATATGTGCAGTAACAGAAACTTAGTTTAAGGCTCCAGAGAGCACCCCAGCACTACCAGGCTACAACTCATACCATACATTTCGGCCACAGAACCCAGAGCGAAATACAAAAGGTGGGGCTGTATCCATATTCATCAAGGATACCCACACCTCCAGGTCAGTGATCATCCATGTGCAACTAACAATGGGCAAAACTGCAATTCAAATTGTAGCTTGCTACAGATCACCCACCATGTCCCAGGACCCCCATTCAATGTTTCTGGAAACACTGGGAAACATAAAGGTCCTACCAAACACCCTAATATTGGGTAATTTCAATTACCCAAACATTAACTGGGAGAACTACTCAAGTACTAACTGCCTTGCCCAACATTTCCTAGAATTTATAAACTCAAATGCCCTGGATCAACTGGTCAACACTCCCACCAGAGGTGACAAAATATTGGACCTGGTCATCACCAACATGGGTGACCTGTGTTCTACACCGGAGGTCAACCCCTCGGTGATTAGATCTGACCACAAACAAATCACTTTGGATATCCACATTCTGCCCCCACCCTTGGACAAGGAAACCACCATGAAAAACTTTTCAAAAGCAAACTTCACGTTACTTAAGACCGGGTTGGAAAGTTTCAAAGCTCCCATGCTAAAGGATAACGCTGTCCAAGCTGAAAAATCCTTTACTAATGCATTCGATAGGCACCTACAAGAATGCATGGATTGTCGTGTCCCAAGCAAAACCAAGACTCACTCCTCCAAGAAATGGAAACCAGTCTGGTGGACCCCTGCCATAAACAAGCTATAAAAGAGAAGGAGGAAACTAGTACAGAAAAGAGCAAAATCCCAAAAACGGAAGACATCCCTGATCAGTATCAGCAAGAAACTACGATCTCTCATAATATCATCCAAGGCGAGCTTCTAAAGAAAAACTGCCAAGGACTCCAAAGATAACCACAAGGCATTCTTTAGCTATGTCAAGAATCTAAGGGGCAATGCTCAGATCTGCTCAGAGTTAGTGCAGAATGGCACAAAATACACTGACCCAGCCAATATCGCCAACATCCTGGAAGACAGGTTCAGTGCAAACTTCACCCCCCTCTCACCCCCAAAAGGGCCCATAACCATTCCAGAAAAATGTAGAGCCCCTGAAATCACAGACACCCAGGTTAAAGCAGCCCTCTCCAAAGCCAAAAACACAGCATCAATGGGACCAGACGGTGTCCCAGGCTGCGTCCTACATGAGCTCAAAGACAAACTAACCCCTCACCTAAACACACTGTTCAAACTCAGCCTATCCACAGGCTACATACCCAGAGAGTGGCACACAGCAATGGTTATTCTGCTCCACAAAGGTGTAGCCACAACAGACCCTGAGAACTCTCACCCTATAAGTCTGACTAGCTTGGTCTGCAAGGCTATGGAGCGCATCACCATGGAACTCATTAACAGAGACATTGGGAACCTCCAAACACTGGACCCTACCCAATTTGGCTGTGTTAAGGGCAGATCATGCCTCCTAAACCTGGTGGACTTCTTTGAGACAGTAACCAAGGCTATAGACAAGAGAAAGGTGGTACACACAGCCTACCTAGACCTCTCAAAGGCCTTTGACACCATTCCCCATTCTGGTATTATAGACAAGCTCGCCAGCCTGAACATAAACCCCTTTGTCACAAGATGGGTTGCCAACTGGCTCATGGACAGAACCCACATGGTGAGAGTTGCTGGAGCTAGGTCTGACTCTAAACCAGTTACAAGTTGTGTTCCCCAGGGCTCAGTCCTAGGAACCCTCCTGCTTGGCATATACTTTTCAGAGGTTCAGGCAAGCACAGGAGGACTATGGCTGACAAAGTTCGCAGACGACTGCAAACTAGGGGCTATAACTGACACTCCGTCTGACACAGACATCCTCCAAAAAAGGTCTCACTGAGACAGATACCTGGTGTCAAAATCATGGCCTCAAGATAAATGCCAAAAAGTGCAAAGTCACCCGCTTTGGAAAAACAAAGTACCCACAAACTATCACATAGGTGGTAGTCCCCTAAATATGGAAGACGTAATAAGGGATCTGGGGACCCAAGTAGATAGTAATTGCTCCTTTGATAATCACATTGCCAAAGTGGTTAGAAAATCTTTCCATGTGACCCACCTAATCACAAAAGAGTTCACATCCAGATCAAAAGAGGTCATCGTGCCCCTCTACTCATCACTCATCAGACCCATCATAGAGTACAACTCCCCATTTGAGATGTATCTTACAAGTCACCTGAAACAGCTGGAAAGACCACAGAAGTACCTCACCAAGAGGATCACTGGCCTCAAACAGATGCCCTATACAGCTTGACTGAAGAAACTCCAGCTGTACTCGATTGCATACCGCCTACTCAGAAGTTAACTCTGCCTGACATAGAAGACCATGTCCAACCCAGAATTGATGGACATGCTCCATCTAAAGAAAACCTTATCCCCTCAAGCCACATGCTCTAGGGATCTAAACCTCACCACAACAATAAATAGGATGTGCTGGCGGGATAGATTCCTGTCCCAGAGACTTCCCATGCTTTGGATCAAGATTCCAATCTACATTAGGCAGAGCTCCTCGCTAACACTATTCAAGAGAAACCTTGACGAGTGGATGGGAAGCAGAAAGTTTACCTCGGGGATCACTTCAGTGGATTTGCTGGACAGAGGCACAGGAAACTAATCTAAGGGGGCAGCGAAAGCCAACACATTTTGGCAAAGCTTATAAATTCCTTCGGGCAGATAGCCCAGTACCTACCTATGAACCTATGAACCTAATAGTTATATCAAGAAAATTAATCATTTGAGCGGATGTGTTAATATCAAAGTTCAAAAATTGAGTAGTTTTCTGTAAGACAGAGGCAAAATGAAGTAGTGTGTCACCATTCCCAGTCCAAAGAAAAAGATGTCATCCACAAACCTTTTATAAAATACTAAATCAACATGAACATAACAGGGACCACTGTCATAGGTGTACATCTCTTCCCACCTAGCAAGCACCAAATTAGTGTAGCTGTTGGCAGTAGGTGTACCCATAGCTACACATAACAACTGGTGAAAAAGTTAATCGTTGAACATAAAAATGTTGCTATTTAGAACTACATCTAGCACTGAGCATCACATTTCAATTTTATCACTAGAGAAGTTACTATTTGTAACAATAGATTCCCTCATGTAGTGAATGCCTAAATCACTGGGAATGACAGTAAACAAGGATTTTATATCCACTGTAGCCATCGTAGTTTGGCAGACTCTGTTTTTTGAGACCAGTTATATAGTTCTTTAAGAAAATCATTGGTGGCTTTGATGAAACTTTGGCTATGCATAAATAACACAGAAAACTGTTCTTCTACAATATTTAGACATACCAGTGGTCACCTACTGGCTCCCACAGACAATCAGTCTCATGGGTGGCACCTTCATATTTTTATGGATTTTGGGCAAACCATATATTGTTGGAGTTACAGGATATGAAACATTCAAAAAAGTATACAATTCAGGAGTGATGGACGAATCCATGAGTAGGTCATATAAAGAAGATTTCACCCTATAAATGATTTAATTTTTAATATTCACATCAATTCTTCTGAAAGTTGTATGATCACTTAGTAAAATATAAATCCACTCAGTGTATTTACTCATATCCATATAACTGTTTTTCCACATTTATTGGCCTGTTTTATAATGATGTCATCCATTTTCATCAACCTATGTAATGCCTGTCTTTGTTCATAGCTGAGATTATAATATTTCATCTTACCTCTATTTTTTCTAAAAAATATGTCATAACGTTCATTTTCACACATATTATAAAAGGTCTGTACTGCTGGCATGTGTACAGGAAGAAAAACTCTACTATGTTTTAAATTACTTTGAATAACAGAAAAAGAGTAATTTTTATATAATTTCCTTAAGTCCAGTTGCAAACAAACAGTCTTAGATCAGTTAATGCATCATTGATGTTGCCTTCAGCAGAAAGAATGAAAGACAGACCTCTGTCTAATAAAAGCAGCTCCTCTATATCAAAGGAACAGCTGGATAGATTCACTACTGTAGTCCCAATAACATTTACTTTTTGAAAGTCTTGCTTCGAGTTGTGGGTCCTACCTGTGCTAGAGTAGTTGTTCCCATCTGAGGTTTCACTGGAAGTTCCTTTTCCATAACAGACATGGGCTGTTGGTTCATCCGCCTCGCTAAACTCCGGCTCATGGAGAAAGTTCTACCTGCAGATGAAGCTGCAGTGGAAACTTATTTGCTAAAAAAATGTCATGCTGTTGCTCATTTTCTCTGATGGACTAGAAAGGAGTCGCATCTGTATTCATGTTATTTTCCTCACTAAGAGCAACAAAACGATCCAAGTCATTAACTTGCTAGTAATTTGCTTTGGTTAGATCTTGCAGTCAAAGTATCACTGGACCATTCAACAGAAGCAGAAAAGCTCTCTAACAGTAGTGTTGTTCCACTAACAGCTGGTATCTGGCCAGCTGTATGATGTTGCTCTTACTTGGGCCAATGGAAAACATTCTGAAGCTTAAAATCATTCAAGTCCCATAACAACTAGTTTTTCTGACTAAAATGAGCTTTGTTTCAAAGTTCTTAAATTTCTCAAGCATATTATCATATTCAAAGGAGACTAAATGAAAGTTAGATGAATTTACAATTTTGATCCTCCAGTGTTTCTACTTCAGCCGAGAGCTACCTCTCAATATTATGAATGAAATCTTGGACAGTTTGGGACTTTTGTTCCTATTCGAAGGGTAAAACTTCAATATTTGAAGGTATACAGTTTTTGTGTTAGTATTGAGAGTGTGCTTGTTTTTTGTTTGAGGGATTTCAATAAAACAAAAAGTTTTATAACAGGTGACATAGGCTCAAATGGATAAGACAAGAAACAACTGCATAAAAAATCAACCAAGACAAAAGCTGGAACTAGGCATTTAACAAAAAAGGTATTATAAATAAAAGGTGGTAATAATAACTTTTTAATACAATGATGCTTTCTGTAATGTCTTTAAATGTAAATGGCCTCACAGATAAATACAAAAAAGAAAGAGTAGTGAACTATACTAACAAATGTGGAGTGCAAATAGTTATGCTACAGAGACACACTTAGAACTGAACATGTGAATTTGATGAAGAAAGGTTTTCAGGATGGTTATTCAGTGGAATATCTGGGACAAAGGAAAAGAGCAGTACTTATATGAATTGCAAGAGGAGCTCCACTAGTGATAGAAGAGGATAAAAAAGATCATAATGGAAGATGTGTAGTGCTAAGGGGCTACTGGAAAGGGAGGAGGATTACACTGGCATGTATTTACATTTCACCTAAAACTGCTATAATGGAGCTTAAGAAAATTCTGGGAGAAATAATCAGTTTTCAGCAAGGAATTTTACTTATAGGTGGATACTGGAATTTGATTTGCAGAAGTGAAGATGTGTCTGGGAGGCCCGGAAGGGAAAATATAACAAAGGAGGGTAGGTTTTGAAGAAATTTATAAAAATATTTGGCATGGAAGATGTGAATTTAGTAATAGGAGTTCAGAGTGAATTTACATATTATTCCCCAAGAGGCAGGGCTAGCCAACCGATGGTGTAAACCTTGGCTCGAGATGATTGTCAGTATTGAAGTGACACCCCAACCCCATGTGCAAAATGGGAACAGGAGTTGAGGATGGATATAAAAACTGGGCTAGGCTGGACAGAATTTACATTTCACAGGAATATGTGCATTTAATTGAAGGTCTTGATACTCACCCAATAACTATTTCAGATCATGCACCAATAATAGCTAAAATAAAAGCACAGGGTAATGAAATAAAAATGAGACATCGACGCTTACCCACCTATCTGTTGAAAACAAAGGAATTTAAGGAATCGGCAGTGGAGATTATTCAAAAGCTCTTAGAGAGAATAGAAATTTCTTCTGAAAATATAGTTAGGGAGTGGGAAAAATTAAGGTGGAGTTTAAAAATATGATGGAAATAAAAGAAAGGGAGCTATGGTTAATAATTAACAAGAATTATTTAGAGACTGACAAATGTTAAAGTATTGCAGAATAGGGGGAATCTCACAGATCAAGAAGAGGATCAACTGCTGAATGCTAGACAGAAAATAAGGGATTACCTCGATAATGTGCACGACTTTAGAAAGTTTGCTTTTAAGCAACTATTTTTTGATAAAAACAATAGAGCACAAAAACTTTCAGCATAATGACTCAGGCAACAAAAAGTAGGAAGGGCTGTCACCAAAAGTAGCCAGCCTAAAACAAGAAATGTAACATGAGATCCTGTAGAGCTATTAGAAATATTTTGGAAATTCTATGAGAGTCTTTATAAAGCAAAGAAATATGAAAATCAAGAAAAGATACAAACAAAAATGTTTATGGAAGAATTAAATATGCCAAGGTTAGAGGTAGATGAGACTGTTAGGATAGGAAGACACGAGATAAAAATTGTAATGTATAACAAATCTACAGGAAAGTCCATGAAAAAAGATGGTATTCCTGTGGAAGCTTGGAAGTTAGGAGGGAAAAAATTGATAAATAATGGAGATTAAAGAGTCAAAGATAGTATCCTCATTTGGATACTTATTAACAGCCACCCCCAAAAGTACAAGTCAGGTACATTACCCGATGATCTAAGTGTTCACTGCCTTACCTATATCATTAGGCTCAAAGCCGACATTCCCAGCCAGCCCACCTACAAAACTATAAGAAACATCAGGAACATTAACCTTGACAACTTCCAAAAAGATCCAAAGCAAAGGATGAAAGGTACACCACGACAATTGAAGCAGACCCAAAGGGTAAAAACTTAATAATTTATTATTTCACAAAATAAAGTAAGCACTTTCGCATTTCCAAGAACGCTTCATCAGACTTTCAAATTCATTGTATAAAACCACCATTTAAATACAGAATCTCATACAGAGCAGCCAATAAAAACACAGTAAGAACTACTACATGAATTTTAAAGTGCCAATGCATGTATATATATATATATATATATATATATATATATATATATATATTACATACATGATTTCATTTAAAAACTTGTTTAGTAAATAACTAACATACACTAATAGTAATATAAAAATACATATGTATATGCATATAAAGCATTAAACCATATTTAAAATGATATATGAAGTCTGAAGCTCAATGTTTCAAAGCACAGTCCATGAGAAATGGTTTCAAAGAAACCCTCTCATTCAGCCCATGTCCCCTGTCAGCTTGTAGTCTAATGATCCATTTGCCTTCCTCTTTCTCAGTATAATTCCTTATATCTCTTAACCTCACTGTATGAAGTATTAACTCTAAAACTAAAAACTTAAAACTATGTGTTGTGTTATTGTGAATGATATGTCTAGCTATTGCATTGCCTTTATTCTCTTTATTAATGGCATAAACATGTTCTCTAATTGTCTCTCTCAAGGTCCTATTCGTCTTTCCTACATAAAAACCATTACATTTTTGGCAAATAGCTAAATAAACCAAATTTCTTGACCTACAATCTGTATAATGATGGAATTCATATGCTAAATGTGTATCAGGATGTATAAAACTGTTTGTGTTAGCTATAAAACCACTCTGATTGCAGTGGCGACAAGAGAAAGTCCCTTTCCTAATAGAACGGAGTTCTTTCTTATTGCTTTTCTCATAACACAAGATCCGTTTCAATGATTTAGTATTCCTGTAGCTAAATCTTGGACCAGTGCCTACTACTTCCTTTATCTGATCATCTAACAATAACATACTCCAATTCTTTTTAATTATCTCCGTTACTTTATTATTATTGTTCGTATATGGAATTACTAACCTGTTTACCTCTGGAGTGGCAGTAGCTCCTTGTTAATTATGTATCTGACTTCCCCTCCTAATGTAGGGTTGACCAAAACTATCACGTTTAGTTTCTTGTATTACTTCTAAGTCACTTGGGTGGTATCCTCTCTCAACAAAATCCATTTTTACATCACTAATAGCCTTTTCAAAGACACAATCTTCACTTACTAAATGAGAGGTCCTTAATGCTTGACTCTTAATAATATTTTTATGTATATGCGAAGGGTGCATACTATTTCGATGAAGAAGGGCATTCCTTCTACAGGGTTTCTTAAATATCTCAGTAGTAATTAAACCACTATGTTTCTTAAGTAATACATCCAAAAATTCAATCTCTTTCTGGGACCATTTCCCCGTCAAAGTTAAAAACGTTGTTGTTCCATTAATGTGGGTAATGAAATCACTGAAAACACCCCCAAAAGTACAAGTCAGGTACATTACCCGATGATCTAAGTGTTCACTGCCTTACCTATATTATTAGGCTCAAAGCCGACATTCCCAACCAGCCCATCTACAAAACTATAAGAAACATCATGAACTTTAACCTTGACAACTTCCAAAAAGAGCTCAAAGCAAGTAATTGGAATGTCTTGAAACGACTCCCATTACAAGAAGCAGTTAAGCACTTCAGTACCAAATTTCTGGCTATCCTTAACCGCCATGCTCCTACCCGTACCATCTGTGTAAAAGCCACAGTTGCACTGTGGCTGTCTAAAGAAATAAAAATCCAAAAATAAACTAAGAAACAATGCCTGGGCCAGGTGACATGCTACCAAAGCCCCTATGGACCAAGTAAGATACCGGCAGCTAAGGAAGTAGACCAAACAAATCTGTCATTCTAGACAAAATAAAATCACTACACCCTCCTACAACAAAAATATCAGCTAAAATCTCAAAAGTTCTGGGCTGGTATTAACAATCTTCTCCACCCAGGCTGTTCCACCACTCCTACCCCATCAGCTGCCCTTGATAAATCTTCTGTTGAAATTGCAAACAGCTTCAACTCCTTCTTTACTGAAACTATCCAGTTTCTAACTACCTATCTCACTCCATCAGACACAGACACCAGCTCTGGCACATCTAGCCCTGATCCACCCAGCACCCAACCCACCTTTACCTTTCAAACCATACCTACCAACCTGATCTGGACCTTACTCAAAAAGCTAAAACCTACTACACTAGCTGCCAACCACCTCCCAGCTGAATATCTTCAAAAAGCAGCTGATGCCATAGCACTTCCCATTTCTATTCTGATCAACAGATCCATCTCAAAAGGATCCATCTCAGCAATATGGAAAATATCACATGTTATACAGTTCCATAAAGGAGGAAGTTCCACAGAATTATCTAACTTTAGACCTATAGCCATTCTTTCTCAAAAACACAGCAAAAAAATAAAAAAGCAACACACCAAACAGCCAGTACTTCACCAGTAGATTCTCCTTTATTGTTCACGATCTGGTTTCTCTGCAATTTGCCTTCAAGGATCACAACTCACTGCAACACAGTCAACAAAAGACTTGGCTCCCTGTACAGAGCCAAACCTTTCCTCACCCTCCCCCAGCTAAGATAGCTATTGCAAGATCACACCTCCTCCTTACCCTTATGTATGCCTCTCCTGTACTCACCAACCTATCCAAAACTGATCTCAACAAATTATCAGGATGTTACAATCGGATCCCCTTCAAAATCCTGAAAGCTCAAAATCCTGAATCTCAAAATCCCGAACACAAAATCCTGAAAGCTCAAAATCCTGAAAACTCATAATCCTGAATCTCATAATACTGAAAAACATACAGGACACCAACACAGACTATATTGCAGCTACACTACACTGCACATACACTACTATCTATCCACTTTCGCTAACCCAGACCCTAACCCTAAGGTCCGTCACTATCGCACACTCACCTCACCTGTGCCCTAACCCTAACTCACTTAACCCGCCCCTAACCCCAAATTCTGTCACTATCGCACAATCACCTCACCCGCACCCTAACCCTAACTCACTTAACCCACTAACCCTAACATCCATCGCACTCACCTCACCTGTGCCCTAACCCTAACTCACTTAACCCTAACCCCAAATTCTGTCACTATCACACAATCACCTCACCGCACCCTAACCCTAACTCACTTAACCGCTAACCCTAACATCCATCACAATCGCACACTTACCTGACCTGCTCCCTACCCCGAATGTCCGCACAATCACACATCAGTGTTGGTGTCCTATATGTTTTTCAGTATTATGAGATTCAGGATTATGAGTTTTCAGGATTTTGAGCTTTCAGGATTTTGTGTTCGGGATTTTGAGATTCAGGATTTTGAGCTTTCAGGATTTTGAAGGGGACCCTGTTACAATCATATAGCCTAATTCGCTACAAGCGTGGCTTTTAGGACCCACCATTGCCAGAACCTCAAAGCACTGGGATGGCTAGAGTATCCTACCCTTCTACAGTTCAACCAGCTTATAGTAGTGCATAAAATACTCCATCAACCTGATAATACCCCTGCCCTCAAAAATATTCTTGCCCCTCATAGTGCCCCCAGGCCATTATGCTCAGCTGATAAACTAATGATACTGACCCAAAAATCCAACAACTCTACAGGTGATGCTATATTTGCCAACTCAACCGGTAAAATCTGGAATCTACTCCCTACTACCATTACCAAGGAAACCTCACTACCCCTATTTAAAAGAGAACTCAAAAAATACCTCACATCTCATTGGCTGTGCTCTTGTTCTAAACCTAACAACTTCACTAATACATGTCTTGCTACCCAACCTGCTGTTTAGCCAAGTATCTATGCCTCATAGCATTTGAATGTCTAAGCATTGTGAATTATGAGATCTGATTGTATTCTATGTTCACATTTCCTGATATGTCTTTGCCAATCAGATGTAAGTCTGCACATTGTGTATATTGATATCTGCATGTATTCTTTGTCTATATTTTTCTACGCATGTCTGCCTGAGTTTATCACTCAGTGATGTATGTACTGTCTCTTTTTTGGTATGTGGAGCTTTTGTCACCCTGGGCGTCCGCTGACTATCCTGGTCAACAAATGTAAAATAAATAAAATAAAAATAAATAAATAAATAAATAAATAAAGAACTGGAAGGTTTTGTTTAACAGCATTTTAAGAGGAAAAGTTGAACCAACATCCTGGAAGAATGCAGTTGTAGCTGTAATACCTAAAAAGGGTAAAGATCCATCAGCTCCAGCTTCACACAGGCCCATTTCAATACTAAACCATGATTATAAAGTGGTCATCTCTATACTGGCTAAACGAATGGTAAATGTAATGTGAAAACTGATAGAAATGGATCAATATGGTTTTCTAGAGGGGAGGCAAATATTTGACAATATTAACAGAACATTGACTATATGAGCAGGGCCACGGAAGCATTTGCATTTTCTGAAAAAATATATAAGGTTGATTAGGAGGATATATGAAGGATCGGAGGTGAAAATTAAAATGTGTGGGGCCCTTCCTGATAATTTCTCCTTAAGCAGTGAAACCAGGCATTATATTTAGAATCATTGACAAAGAAAATATGGGACTCAGAATATTCAAAGATATAATTGGTATGGTATTCAAGAAAAGCTGGCTTTATTTGCAGATGATATTATTTTAAACAAAACCAGAAAGAGACATTACAGTGTTGTGGAACATTTTGAGACAGTTTCAGATCTTTTCTGGATACAAAATTAATGAAGATTAAATAAAGGCAATAGAGGTAAATTATGTATTGGTTCAGGAATATCCATATTTATGAGGACATGATAAAATTAAGTACTTAGGAGTATGGACTATGGATTAAAAATGATTCTAGTGTGGCAGCTAAGGATATATGGGAAGAGACTAAACAAAAAATAATACAAAAACTGAGAAAATAGAAGCTCTGTTGTATGGGTATTGATAATAACATACAAGCAGATAATGTTTTTAGCCCCTTTAGTCAACCAGAAGAGAAACTGTGGACAGCAATTAAAGAGCTGAAGGACTTTATCTTGGAGGTGAAGACTGTGAGAGTCAAGTGGGATAAGCTGATTCTTCCAGAAGAATAGGCCAGATTGGGTTTACCCAGTTTGAAGGGGTTATTTCAGAGCTACACAGTTAAGACTCATAAAAAGCACAAGCAGAGAACTATATTTCAAAGTGGAAAGGGATGATGATGAAACAGGGGTGAATCTCAAGAAACAAGGACAGACTAGAATTTTGGATGCAGGCCTTTAAGGAGAATAACAATAATCATACAGAATATTATATCCATAAAGTAGCAGAAAGTATTCTAAGAACTAAGCCAATACAGAATTGGAGAAAGGCTATTCTATCAATAGGAATGAATGCAATTAGGGATACAGACAATAGGTAAGAGAGGGTTGGAATTTATTGGACAAAACTGTCAAAGGAGCCAAGGTATTGGCAGCAAATAACTAGCAAGATAAATGTGATAGAATGAGAAGACACCAAGTATTTCTTTGTATTGCAGGTTAGAGATTGCCTTCCCTATCAGGGACTGATGTCAGAGTATAAGCAAAGAAAAAGAAATAGGGGTGGACTAAATAAAAGACCAGCACTGGTAGAGTTTTTAGTAGAATCTAGAACATTAAAAAAGGAATAATTAGTAGAGAATGTAAAATGTTGCATGATAACTATAAGAATCAATCAGAGGAGGTTAGAAAGGACTTTGTAGAGAAACTGGATAAGCAATTCACAAAGAAACAATGGGATGATATATGTATGGCTCCCAAATATGCAACAAAATCTAGAAGATTTAGGATTTTTGCCTGGAAATGTTTGCATAGATATTTCTGTACCCCAAATAGACTCCAGAGAATTTTTCCTCAGGCAGACAACAAATGTTGTAGGTGTGATAGCAAAGAAAGAGGTAACTGGGAACATATTTTCTGGGTGAGTTGGTGGACTTTGAGGATTCCCTGTGGGATGGACAGTTGGAGATACAGAGTGGGCAGATTGGTCTGATGAGGTAGATTATTTTTTTAAGCTATGATACAGAATTTGAACTATCTAGGCATGGTAAGGCCTTTCTGTTTCTAATAATGGTGGCTGCCAAAAAATCAATTACTAGAAAACAGAAATCAAAACTGAATATAGTAACAGAGAGTAAACAACTGGAACTGAGATCTTTAGAAAACAAACTGCATAGGAAAAATGGGAATTGCAGGAACAATACATACAAGGGAGGAATGAGGTTTAAAAGGTGACAGGACTTAAATGATCTATGTAATGTTTGACTGATAAAGATTGCATAGATTATAAGTGATGTATAATGTCTGCAACTGGGAGTATGTCAGTATGGTTTGTGATGTAAACTGCTTGCAACATGGATTGTGTAGGTGTGGCTTGTTTTCATTTATATAAATGTATGATTGCCTGTGTAGTAAGTGATGGTTTAATAAATATGTTTCTTGTTAAAAAAGGCAGAAATTGAATAATATATGTACTGTTCCTTAGTTTATATGATATATAGTATATGTGAAGTATAATGTTTATGTTAATTATAGTGCGATTACATTTATATGAACGTAAATTTGCCTATGTCACATGTGATAATTCAATAAAGGTGTTTGAAAAAAATATTATGAAAGAAATCAACAATAAACTTCATGTAGTCTGAGCTTAGTTTTAAATGTATTTCTTGCCAATTCTTTATCAGAACAGGATACTTATTCCCATATGTGGACATCTTAGTGACTCTCAAGCACCTTGGTGCTATGCCCATCTGCAAGTAAGTTAAAAAAACTAAGTCTCTGCCACTGAAGGCACTTGAAATATTCAGTTTTAGCCTTCAAAGTATGAATTAAATAAATAAGTTCAGTATTTTTGGCATTATTTATGATAACATTCTCACCTTCAGAAATATCCACTTCTTTAGTGGTGTTATTAAACAAACTAAGTAAAAGGTTGTCCCTAACCACCAAAAACTGCTGTAAAGCTTTCATAGAGCACCGGGCTGTGAATTCATAGTGTTGGCTGAAACAAAATGTGCTGCCAAAACAAAAGGATGGATAGAACTCCAGAACACAATAAAAAACCTCTTCTGGCAGCAAAATGGTCTCAAACAGCTAAAGACAAACTAAAAACAAAAAAAAAAAACAAGAGTCTAACCGTTCAAAGACCAAGTAGATAATTTAATGCAAATTTTAAATACAGCACAGCTTTTGAATCCTGCAAACCCATCACTCAGAAGATATTTAAGTTTACTACATTTGCCACCTGTTCCACTGAGAATGTGGTCTGTTTTGTTAATTGTTAAGCATGTCAAAGCTTCCATTTGAGCAAAACCAATCAGACATTAAAAGAGAAGAAAGGCTCATATCTCTCTGAGATATGTAGGTGCATTGACACAAATACACTCAGTAAGCATATCATTAACTTTGGTGAAAAACGTACTTTTAAGTTTAGAGTATTGAACAGAATAGTCAAACCAAAGAGAGAAGGGAACTTAAGTAACCTGACAGAGTTGGCAAAGTATAAATGGATAAACAATCTTCAAAGTTGACACTACACCTGGTTTGAATAATGACAGTATAAAACCAGTAGTGAAGAAAATACAGAATTATATATAAAATGCTGTACCTGGGCTCATTTATATTTATATTTGTGACTCTATGTGTCTATACATATATGTTGTATAGCTGCTATATGTATGTGTATTTGTATATCTCTTTTTATGTCTCAGTCGGATGCTCATGTTTCTATACACATATTATACATTCTCTCTTTAAATACTTTTTAAAATATTTTTAGAACACTTTTTCACATTTTCATTAACATCATAATTAGCACTTTAGATAGGTATTTTGGAATGAGTTTCATATAAAATATTATATGAAAGTAAAATATATATTTTGTTATACAAGAGCTTACATTTTTGTAATAACTAATTGATTTGAATCATGTGCTGTGTATTTTGAAATTGATAGGCTGGCATTTAATATAAAGGCACCTGTTTTTAATTAATTATATGATGCATTGACAAAGGATCGTGAGGATTTGAAAACTTTGCTGTTTTTTTTTATTTTTACATGTCCCTCATGGACATTGATAGCTGGTGCTGATCATAGACTTGCTCCACAAATAACATCCACCTAACCAAGGTCAGTCAGGGTAACTTGGGTATAACATAGCTAGGATTATAAAGACAACTCAGGTATAACATGACTAGGTTTGTATGGGCTCTTGGCTAATTAGCCTAGTAACCTCCTATAAACCTATGAACCTATTACAGATTATGGGACATGAAGCAAAGCAAATACACTAACAAAAATAGTCAGTGTAAAACCAGATGCTGAAGCACAGGCCATTGTGAGTTATATCATCATTCACTATGTTGCAGGAAAGCCTGAACTGTGAAAGACAGAGGCTGGGATTAATAGAACTCTGCTGAGCAGAGTAGCTCATGTTATTCAGATGTGCCGAGTTGCATTGCTGAACAGTAATGCAATTCACAGTCATGCATGCTCTGCATGACTGTAGTTCACATTAAGATAGTATTATCACCCAAGCAAGCAACCGTGAGAGGGTATTTTATATATATATATATATATATATATATATATATATATATATATATATATATATATATATATATATATATATACATACATATATAATCAGGGCAAAACTATATATATATATATATATATATATATATATATATATATATGGGTTCACTATAGAATCACGAAATACTGAAATCCTGAATTTCAGTATTTTGAAATTCTGTAGCTGAAAGCTTTATATCTCGAAACCCCAGAACCATGACATTTAAAATCATGAACCTACACTACAAATACACCACACACATACACATACACACAATGTCCCCCCACAATCAAACATACAATCCTACACTGGAGACAAGCAGGGGGGCAAGCCCCCCTGCACTCCACATAAGGGGGGCTGTGCCCCTCCACACACACACTTACATATACTAACTCCAAGATTTCACAATCACACACACAAAGGTAACTCACACTCATACATTTCATAGCCCCTTGCACACACACATCACAGCCTTAACACACACTAACATACACTAAAGCCCCTAACCAACACACTTACACATACATACATACTTACCTGAACTTACACTTATCCATTCACATACCGCAATACCAGAGGCACTATTTCAAAATTTCTGAACTTTGGGATTTTGAATTTCACGAATCTGGGGTTTCGCGATTTAAAGCTTTCGGCTATAGAATTTTGAATTACTGAAATTCGGGATTTCAGTATTTTGAGATTCTGTAGTGAACCCATATATATATATATATATATATATATATATATATATATTTATATATATATATATATATATATATAGATATATATATATATTTTTTTTTTTTTAAATATATATATATATATATATATATATATATATTTATATGCGCTGACAGTGCACCAACATCAAACACACTCAAGCATGTGCATATATGCACACACACAAACTGCTTAGCACTACACACACAAACACACACACACACACACACACACACACACACAAAATGGCAATTTGATCAGTGCAAAACAGAGTAGAGCAAAGCCAGTGTAACCATACTGCTGTGCTTTACTCATCTTTTCCCTTCTCCCATTTCTGCTACTAAGTTTATGAGACTATTAAGTTTACATACGTTCTGCACTACTCTCCATCAACCTTGGACAGTATGACCATCTCTGAATTGGCAAAATATTCAAGAGCAGTGTTCTGTGGTACATATAGGCCTATTTTCACAGTCCAGAACCAGATTCCTGCATTCTCATGCCATTATTTAAAACATTCAGTGTGAAAGTTTGCATCACAGTTCTGTTTAGCAGGAAGCAGTAAACAGTAAGAGTTGTAGAATTACTCATCTCTTGCACACTAAACACTACACAAGGCCACGTTCTGCATCTTTACATAGTATACATAGATTTATGAATCCCAGACAGAGATTAAAATGTCTCTCTATACTGATTTTTTTTTCAGATTACAGCCAAAACAGAAAATATAATTTCTGTTTAAGTTGTAAGAATGATGCAAATGAAACATTACAGTGAAACTAACAGAGACAACATAATGAGTGAATTTAGGTGTGGTAGCTAAAATAAAAAAAAAAAAGAAAAGACAGGGGCTTACATGTGTTCTGAGACACTAAAGATCTAAATTAAGCAATACACATATACCATTACCATTTGTTCAGTTAATTAAATGGCAAACAAGCTGATATGCTAAATGCTGTTCAATTATAAATGCAAGATCATAGTTTGACAAATAAAACATGAGGTAATTCAGAAGTCCTTACTTTAAACACACCACATTAGATAAAATATTTTTGAAATGATACAATAGTGCTAATTCTGCAAATGAAGCTTTTCATAGAACTGTAACATACATATCTGAGCAGGATCAAGGGTAATAACCTATCTAGAAGATATGCGATACAGAGCAGAACCAGAGAAGAATATAACAACTTAATTTCAAGCAAATATTGTTCTGATCTAGACAAAAAATGTAATGCTTAAGAGGAATGTGTGAAATAGGCCTGCAAGAAATATAATACTTAAGGGGACACATTAATGAATACTGGGCTGAAAATAGATTCGACAAAAAAATTAAGCTACCCAGAAAATGTCCTCTGAATATAAAATAACAGTGAAAGCTTTCTGGCTATAATTACTTGTCTGAGGAAGTTTATTCAGAATACATCAACTCTTACTGCCCCATTGAGAGTACTTACACAGTGGAGGAACAAAGGCAAAGAGCAATCTTTAATGTTCTTAAGCAAACATTAATGCAGTCACCCACTTTAAAATGTTTTGATGTGAGTAAACAGCTGAAGTCGTGGTAGATGCATCAAACGAAATCTTGATAGAAGTACTTTTACAAAGTCAAGATTTAGTATCATATCATTTGAAAACAATGATTTAAGCATGGTAAAAATGTTTGCTGGTAGAACAAATCTTATGAATTGTATTTGGTACAGGGTGATTTTTAATACTTCCTCTAAGAATAGCAATCCTAAAAGCCACTGAAAACATGTCACCAGAGAAAACACCGAGAAGAAAGCAATATGTAATTCTGCAACAAATAATATTTTTTTATCAGACTGCAAAAATATCACACATTGCAATAAAGTACAAACTAGGAAAATAATCACATTGCTATTTTTTATTATATGTAATAGATACTGAACATCATTACTTCCTGCTGTTTCTAATAAAGATACAAAGAAGCTCATGTTTTTATTAGTACACAATTTGCCAGAAACAAACTGAAATGAAAGTAAAAGGGTCATATTGCATGATAGAGATTAACAACAGACCTATTCAAATTCAAAGCTAAGACTAACGAGGAACATGTAGAACAGTGTGCTATGCCATGTTTTCTGTACCTTATCAGCCACAATAGTTAAAGGAACTTTCCAGGCTGGGGGAGTGGGTGATATTAAACTAGATGTACTGAGCATGTGTAGCAAGTAAGATGCAAAATGTGCATGCAGAAGCAGCTATTTCGGGTGTACAATAAACTGTCTGTTAAACTGACATCATGCCTTCACTCGTCATTCAACAGAACAGTATTTGGTTTGATTTTTGACAATCATTTATGCATTAATTTTCTGATACCCATTTTATCCTGCTCAAGATCACTAGTTCAGAACCTGTTCTGGTAAGAAATAAGTGTAAGATATAACAATAGTTCTGGACATGATGCCAGTCCATCATCATGGGATGCACACATGCACACTCACACATAGACATGCAGACACACACACACACACACACACACACACACACACACACACACACACACACACACGCACACACACGCACACACACACACACACACACACACACACACACACAAAATTTAGAATATTACTAAACAATTTTTAGGCACTCCCTCTAGATGTTACAGGAAACAACAAATGTTAGCAAAAGGCCACATGAACAAAAAGGTGGATGGGAAGACAGACAAGCACTGTAATGCAGCACTGCTGGCTATTATACCTCTGTACCACAGACTTTTAAAATGTTCTTCAAATTGATCGCTGCTGCAGTAGCTTAAGGTAAACAGCTTACATCCTGCATAGAATATAACAGCCAGATAGTTGCCAAAGCTTCAGGACACCTTCCATGCACCCAAACCATTAGTCAGCTCAAAATACATATTTGGATGCCAAGTACTTCAGACCTTTCCTGCCACTGAACAGAGGGCTCCACTGCAGGTTTTTTGGGATTAGCAGCTGGATTGTGCTGCTCCATTGCTGGGCAGATAAGTTCCCTTTGTGGCAAAACCTTCTATTATGTTTAATGTTTAAATTTACTTTATTGTTAAGGAAAGTATATTTTAAGCTAAGAATATGTGTTTTTATTGCCTGACGTGACTTTGCTGTACTTTTTAAACTGGAATGCTGTTTTGTGCCTGACAGTTTAAAAGTTGATTTAAACATTCTAAAACATTTTTATCTGCAGAAAAGACTTTGTTTAAATTAATTTGGGGGGCTGCTAAATTGCGTTAGAGTGTTTTTTTTTTTAGTGTATAGTGACTTTATGTTACTATTAAAATATTACCAGCTTGTGCTGCTTAGTTTCCCTAGGAAAAAAAATCACTATTTTCTGTTGGACCATAGAATAAACTACTGGTCCCATGGTTATTCCTTCTTCCTGCTACAAAAAGAAAACGTTAACTAAGCAGTCATTGCCACTATAGCAGCCAGCAATTTGCCTCAGCCACAGGAGGATGATTCTGCTGTAGCAAATGCTGGTTCCTCAGATGACTCATCTTTTTCCCCAGATACCTCTGATGTTGCCCATACAGCCAGCATGGACCAAGTGTTAGCTATGTCCTCTACAGCTGTTGGGGGGCCCCTCAGTGGGCAAGGAAGAGACACTTTTACTGGTATTGGGAGATGGGCATGTACGCACCCCAGAGTAGCCAGAATGTTGTTCCCATCCCTGGAAATGCTGTTGTTGCTATTAATAACCCTGTCTGGCCTAACTTTCCTGTCAAAAAGAAACAGAAAAATGGAACATGTATCTTCTCTTGTTCCAGTTTCACTGGATGGGAGAAGTTTATTAAGTCTGGCTCAGAATCTTATATAGGCTATTGACCCTTCTTATCAGGTGGGTTCTGCTCAGAGAAAAGAGGATTCCTCTTTTCCTGAAAAGATTCAAGAATTTGATTCTGGAAAGGTATGTCTTGGGACAGATACAGGTCTTGGTCCTCATACTTCTGATTCAGACTCAGACAAGAGCATTTTAGCTGAATCTCCCTGTCACAGATTCTCTTTCTCTGCAACTAAAAGTCTAACATATCCCCATGGCTGACCTTAAACACTCGTGCACTACTAAAAAAAAAAAAGACAAAGCATGGAAAATTTGGACTAAAACTAAACATCAACCAGACCTCCAGAAATATAACGAACTTAGAAATCTTGCCAAAAGTCACATAAATAAAGATAAGAAAAACTTCTATAATAATTCATCTTCTACCTTTAAATCCAACCCTAAAACGTTCTGGCACTCTGTAAATCAAATACTACACACAGGTGCACTAGTCTCCCCTAACCCTCATCCTGACAAAACACATGAGGAAACTGCCTCCATATTCAACAACTACTTTATAGACTCAATATCCAAATTATTAAATCAAGACACAAACCATCCCACCAACAATAATAGACCTAACAGCTCAAACTCTTCCATCAATAGTAACCCTACCACTACCTTCTCCCTCAAGCCTGTCTCCACTAACTATATTAAAAGTCTACTATCTAAATTAAAACCTTGCTCTACATCCGTAGACAACATTACCTCCACACTCCTTCAAGCTGCTGCTGATTTTCTTGCCTTCCCAGTTTATATTCTGATAAACCGCTCTATCATGGAATCCACATTCCCTTCCATCTCAAAGCAATTTTACACTCTTTAAATATACAAATGAGGAAACTCCATAGATATAACTAATTTTAGACCCAAAGCCATACTCTCTCCATTCTCCAAACTTCTGGAAAAATGTAAACACAATCAAGTCTTACACTACCTTCTGCAAGAAAATCTACTCACACCTACTCAACATGGCTTTCGTTCCATGCACAGCACTACTACAGCTCTCCTGTCTTTCCTAAACTCTGTATCACTAGCTAGAGACAGTAACAAACTTATTTCCTGTCTCTTCATTGACGTCTCTAAAGCCTTTAATACAGTCTCTCATAAACTACTTCTCCTTAAACTAACAAACTTACACTTCTCTCCATCCACCATATCTTGGTTTAATAGCTATCTCTCTGATAGACTCCAATCAGTCAAATGGCTCTCAGCTATCTTCCCTCTTCTTCCTGTTAAAACGGGTGTTCCACAAGGCTACATCCTTGGGCCACTTCTTTTTAACATCTTTGCCAACCTTCTCTACTCTTCCTGTCCTGGATCCTCACTGATACAATACGCAGATGATTCTACACTTATCACTATTACCAAATCATCACCTCAACTAAAATCACACACACAGTCTTCTTTTAACTCTGCAGAAAACTCTGAAAATCAACTTATCCTTAATCCAAAGAAAACCAAATGACTACTCTTTCTCCCTAAAAACCTTAACCACATAAAGTCTTCCTTCTCCATATTGTCACAAAATAATACTCAAATACAGGTGGACACCAGTACAAAACTCTTAGGTGTTACTATTGATGATAGACTAACCTTTGATTTACACATCTGTAACTGTATCCAAAAAATCCAATAAAGAAGTGCTGAGGCATGGAGCGGAGACTCAAACAGGAAAAGTTCAAAAGTTTTAATGACTCCACATAATGTGAACATAGACACAAGATAACAGCAATAACATGAACGCTTTCTCTCTATATACATGCATTTTCGTCTTATTAAATTAGACTTCATCAGATGACCAGTGTGTGCTTATATTATTAGTATTTATACTCAGTTAAATTAACTAAAACCTATAGGAAGACACCATCCCAGTTTGAAACCACCAGTAGATTTGCAGCTCGAATTAATTAAAAACCATTAAAACAATACATTTCCTAAAACTTTCCTCTAAAATTCTTAAATATATGCCATATAAAATCCTATAAATACATAATAATAAGTTTCTATTTATGAAGTATCGAAACATAATATGAAAAGTATTTAAAGGATATATATATATATATATATATATATATATATATATATATATATATATATATATCAAAAATAACTTTAAAAATGTCACTTAACTTAATATGGAAAATACATATGAGGTATAGAATTACAATGCCATCTTGTGAATATTTTAAATAATTGCATTCATATACACTTCATAGCTTAGCTGCCCTTAGTTTTAATAATGGTAAAATGGAAACATATTCATTCAAACCAGAGGGGCTACCTGCCTCAAGGGTCACTTGCCACCATAACTCCCTGAATTCGATATTTTCTTCCCATGGGCCACCGCTGATATCATTTTTGACTTGTTCCAATATCAAAAAAGAGAACTTCGCTTTCAAACATACCTTTGTATGTTTAAACAAGGCATTAGTGTCCTTCCCCACTTTTACATCATAGATGTGTTCGTAAATCCTTCTTTTTAACCTTCCTTCAGTCTTCCCTACATAGAAGGACCCACAAACTGAACAGATGGCTAAGTATATTATTGCTTTTGATTCACAATTATAGTAATTAGTACTAATGATCCATCTATTCCTACTTTCTAGGTAGCATCTTTCTGTATTCATAATGTATATACATTGTGTACAGTGACCACATTTATATGTACCTATCTTGTTCTTATTAATGTTAACCTTATATTTATTTTCTAAAATAGTTCTAATACATTGTGAATTTTTATATACCACTTTATGTGAGATTTTGTTTATATTTTCCAAATCTGTAAGAGAAACAAATCTCTCCCATTCTTTAGAAAAAAACTCTTTTAACGTTATTATTTAAAGTATTATATTCCAAAATCAAAGCCTGTTGATAATCTTCTCCAGTGTTTTCCTTATTTACGTTACCTCCGTTAGTTTGTTCCCTATATTTCTGAATGGGTGTGAATTTGTTACTTCTTCCTTTTCCACTTCCTCTCTAATATTTCTGATGAATTTTAAGGGGTAGCCTCTTTCTAAAAACATTTTCTCTAATAAATCACATTCCACTTTAAAGTCAATGTCTGAGGTAGTCATACGACATCCTCTCACAAATTGCCCCTTAACAATATTTTTCTTGCAATGTAGAGGGTGTGCACTCTTATAATGTAGGAAGGAGTTATAAAAGGTGTTTTTTCTAAATATTTTTGTTTCAAATTTCTTCCACCTTATATATCTCTGTATCCAAGTACTGCAACCTTATATCTGATATTTTGTATGTAAACTTTAAAAAAACTCGTAGTTTTATTTATATAAATCATAAATTCTTCAATTTTTTCTTTTCCTGCTGTCCAAAAAATAACTATATCATCCAAAAATCTAAGTGTCCAGCAGGTATTAAATGCAGTATTTAGGATATACTTTTCTTCCCATTTAGCCAGAACTAAATTGGCATAAGTTGGGGCACAGGCTGCTCTCATTGCTACCCCTTGGATCTGCTGAAAAAAATCTCCATTAAAATATAGAAAATTATTCTTCAAAACCATATCCATTAACCAGACATTTACTAATTTTTCATTTTGTGTTAAAAATTGGTCTTCACAGACTATTTCCTCAAACATTTCCATACCCTTATTATAAGGCATAGAGGAAAATAGATCTACAACGTCTATAGTTATGAATAATAAATCATGGTATAAATCATCGGAAATTTCCTTCAGGAGGTCCCAAGAATCTTTTAGAATAAAATTTCTTCCTACCCATAATCGTTTTAATTTTGTATCTACATATTTAGCTAAGGAATAAGTTTTTGATCCTTCAGCGGATACAATAGGTCTTAGTGGTGAGTCACTTTCACATTTGTGTATCTTAGGGATACCAAATATTGTAGGAATTATTGGTTTTTCTACTTTTAAATACATATATGTGTTGTAATCTATAAGTTCCTCCTGTAACATATCCCCTAGTCCTATATCTATTTTATCATAGGCTATATTAACCTAATTTTTTGAAACACTAGAGTATCTCGAGTCATCCCATAATATCATGTTCATCTTACTTTCATACTGTATATTTTCCATAATCACCACCCCACCTCCTTTATCTGGTTTCATCAGTCTAATATTAGTATTTCCTTTCATTTCATACAATAATTCTCTTTCTTTGTTACTCAGATTAACCTTGTACTTAATGTTCGTCTGTTCTTTTCTCACCTCTTTTAACTGAGTATAAATACTAGTAATATAAGCACACACTGGTCATCTGATGAAGTCTAATTTAATAAGACGAAAACGCATCTATATAGAGAGAAAGTGTTCATGTTATTGCTGTTATCTTGTGTCTGTGTTCGTATTATGTGGAGTCATTAAAACTTTTGAACTTTTCCTGTTTGAGTCTCTGCTCCGTGCCTCAGCACTTCTTTATTGGATTTATTGTATCCAAAAAAACACATCTCAAGCTAGGTCTCCTCTATAGAAACAAAAAATATCTTACCAAAACAGCAAAACTAACCCTTTCAAATGTCTACCACTTACCCACTTTACTCAATAGCTCTCAAATTCTCACCAGCCTCAACACTGGACTACTAAACAAGTTAGAAACAGCTTATAACAGGATTGCCAGATTTGCTGCCCACAATTCTTACAAGTCCCATCACTGTCTCTCACTAAAAGAACTAAATTGGCTAGAATTACCTAACCTGCTTCAGTATAATCAGTTTCAGATTATTCACTCCATTCTCTACAAACCCTCTTTCTGTCCAGCTATCTCATCTATAATCTCTCATTACCTACCCACTAGATTACTCTGCAGTTCTGAACAAGGACTACTAAAAATCTACAAACCAAGGACAAAAATGGGTCACCTAGTCTTTAGCTTTTAACCCTTCCAATGCCTGAAATAGCCTACTACTAGATATAAGATCCCTTGAACATGCCAATCAATTCAAAACCACTACAAAAAAATACCTTCATGAAAAATGGGCCTGCCAATGTAATTATCCCCCATAAACACTCCCATATAACCTTCTAATTCCATTCTCTCTTCCTTCCCTTCAATAAACAAACTTACTACTTTATCTTCTCCTCTTGCTACATCACTGTACAAACATAACTAGTAAAATATTTCAGCTATGTAACCATTGCACTATTATGTATATAATATGTAATTATGAATGTATCCCTCTGATGAATGCATTTCTATATGTATTTCACTTGCCACAGTGTAATGTATGACATTGTAATGCAGTAATATGTGGTAATGGTGAATGTATTCTATATGTATTCAGTATGCAAAATTTATTTTTTTCTGTTGGAGCATTTCTCCTTGGGCCTCCGCTGAAAACGGGCAATTGTAACCCAGTCGGACAAACCCGGTCAACAAATATAAAATAAACAAATAAATAAAAATAACATAAAATATTTCCACAATGTGCCAGTGTTTTCAGAGGGAGAATACTGCAGTTTCTCAGTCCCACAAAAGTACTCTGAATTTCTTCAACTGGAATTCTCAGCACCACCTCCCATCTCCCCCAGTGCTGCCAGCATTGGAAGATATGTTTGTCATAGTCTATGATTTTCTTGACAGCCAGCCTGCTGCACCAAAGAAAGTAGATAGAATATACAAAGTTCATCAGTCTTTCAAATTTCTAAACACTCAGGGCCAGCCTTATGCCAATTGCACCTATTTGGCCAAATAGGACCCTGCTCTCTTAGGGTGCTCCACAATGAGCTGTGGCAGGGTCATTGTGTCTAATGTGGCCTACATGACTTATCTAAAAGACACTACAACAATCTGCAAGACATTTTCCTACCTGTAGTCTGTACCTGTATTCTTTCTACTTCAGTAGCTGCAAGTCTTGTTAGTGGAGCAGACTACATTTCCTGTCATGCATTGCCTTAGTGACTAGTGTAGTGTTATTAATATTGCAGTTTCATGACACTTGTATGACTCACAGTGTTAGTTGCTCATTCTCCCATAGCAGTTAGTTACTGTTGCTGAGTGTTCAACTGGGGTTCAACCCAACACTGAGATCATATTAATTATCCAGTTTTGTGTATCACTCCAATTACTGTTACAAAAGATAATAAGACCATATTTAATATGAAGGCTAATATTATTAATGTGTTTTCTTTTGATTCTCTTATTAACATTTGTTAAAATATTAATATAGAAGGCAGCACCTTATGTGGCAGTGGCTTGTTTGGCTCCTGTTGTTCATCTTATGTTTCCATATTTATTTCCGTACTTGGACTATTTTTCTTGGAGTAGCTGATGGTCGAGTGTGGAGAGGAGGCAGCCATGGTGTCGGTGGATCAGTCAGACTGGCAGACCATCTGAGATTAGCTCAGGTAGCTTGAAGTGGCTGGAGTGGTAGAAATGGCTGGACTAGTTGGCCTGGTCATGGCTGTTCAGGCCTGTATGTGGAGAGGTGTGCCAGGCAGAGCAGATGGTGGAGACCGAGTGTTGGATGGTGTTAAAGGTTATTGTGGCAGATCCGAGTTGATTGTGAAGGTGGAAACTGGACTGTTGCTGAGCAGAGACAAGGTTGGAGTCAGAGTGGATGGTGGACTGAGATTGTGGAGACTGTGATCGCTGACATGGACTTGGATGTGTGCTGATCCAGACTGCTGATGTCTGTTTTTGTTGGACCGGTGGAACTGGACTGGGATTTGCCAGTGTGGAAATGGAGCTTCGGTTTGCTGGGACTCCGTGTTGTGTGTGTGTGTATATTGTTTATGTGGTTACGTGCTTGTGTTTTGGTTGAAAAGGTCTGTGTTATGTATCAATGAGCTTGAAATAATGTAATTTTTTTCAGCTGTGCACTTTATGGTTGTACAATCTGAATGACAATAAAGTTTTACTTTACTTTATTTTAACATGGAGTATACACTTGGTTCTTAATGAACAGAATTATAAAAAAAAAAATAACTGGAATAGTGACTGAGCCTCAGGCAGTATGAAAACAAACACTAGTAAACACAAAAAAGTGAACAGATTTTATGTCAGATAATGTATAATCACCAAGACGTTATGACAGAATGTTTCAACTGTATGGCAAAGAAACACTTGCTATAGTTACAGATAGAAGCAAAATAACTGAAGAAAAGGGAAACACAAGGTGTGTATCTTAAATACGTTCAAAAGAGCAGGCTAGCACATACGGTTGATGTACAGATAAACCAACCATGAATACAAAAGAAAAAATCCAGCACCCTGAGTAGGTGTAGCAGAAAACTCGTTTATTGTTAACCAGACCGGTTTCAGCAATTAGCTTTCTTCAGTGATACCACTGAAGAAAGCTAATTGCTGAAACCAGTCTGGTTAACAATAAACGAGTTTTCTGCTACACCTACTCGGGGTGCTGAATTTTTTCTTGTGTATCTTAAATGGTGGGTGGCAGAAGTGGGTTGGAGAATGATTCTACTTGGCTAAAACAGCAAATCAGCAACATAAACAGTTTATTCACAAAGGTTTTGCAACAGCCCCACGGGTTCAGTCTCATACCAAATTGGGGGTGGCATACAAATTGAAACTTAAAGGCAGAAAATGGTCTGGATTGGGAAGGAATTTTAAAGTTAAGTGTATTGCAGAATCTTTTCTATAGAACTATTACACATCCACAAGACCAAACCCCTCTGTTCCCTACTGTCTTACAGCATATGCTTTCTCAGGGGGTAATAGAAACCATTCCTCCTTCCTAGCTGGGAAGACGTTTTTATTCAAGAATGTTTCTAGCACCAAAGAAAGAAAATGCCTGGAGACCAGTTATTGACCTTTCTTTCCTAAACCAGTATGTGATAGGACCTAAGTTCAAAATGCTCTCACTTCACAACTTGTTTCCTCTTCTTCATCATTTCAGCTTTTTGGTAATCTTAGCTTTATAAGATGCTTATCACCACATTGATATCCATCCAGATGTCAGGATTTATGTGTCTAGATCTTTATCAGTTCTCTGCCTTACCCTTTGGGCTATCCGCTGTTCCAAGAGTGTTCATATAGTCTCTAACTTCAATTATAGCCCATTGCAGGCTAAAGGTTATCCACATTTCTCCATATTTAGATGATGTGCTTATCTTTGCAGTCTTTTTCAAAATGTTAGGGATCTCTATGTTCAGTGAAAGATCTCCTGTGCACGCTAAGATTCCAAGAGAATATTCAAAAGCCAGAGCAAAGCTGTGGGGCAGACAAGCTGAGCAGGACAAAAGCAGACCTTGACAAATGGAAACTAGATCAAGAGGTCTTCCAAGATTTGATCCATCTGTGGGGGGTTCCTCAAGTAAACATTTTTGTCTCCTCTCTGAGAATTTTTTTTTTTTTACACTCCTGATGCTGATGGGATCTGCACTGAGAACGTTTTTGAAGTTCTGTGATTAGGGAAATCACAGGACGGATAGTTTTTTTTTTTTTTAGGGTTGGGAGGGTGGCTTAATGGCTAAGGTGTTTGCCTTACAAACCCAAGGTGCAGGGTTTGAGTCTCACAAGGGATAATTGGCTAGGCTTAAAATGGCTCGCAAGGGCAGTTAGCTTAGTAATAAACTATGAACCTATGGATGGCAAAATTCTACTCCAGGACTCCAAGCAAGAAGGTCTGGAAGACAGACGCCTTTTCTTTTACATCAACAGGAATGCTTCTGTATGCTTTTCCACCATTTCTACTAATATCCTGAGTACTTATGAAGATCCAGAAGGAATCCATCAAGATCATTGTGATGACTCCCTTCTAGCCCAGGCAACAATGGTTATCCCTTCTTTTGGAATTTGCCGGGGCAATTATCACAAGCTTCCTCATAGACTGAATCTACTCACACAAGAATAAGGGTGTTTGATACACGCTGACTCTACTGAATTTCAACTGACTGTCAGAATGATAGGGGTCTTAACCCCTTTTAGTCACATGTTTACTGAGGAAGTGCACCAGGTACTAATGGAGGCAAGAAAACCTTCTACTAGAAAATCACATATTAGCAAATGGAAAAGGTTTTCTAGTTGGTGCCAACAACATAATCAGCACCCAGTCAAGGACAGTGTCACTTTTTTTATAAAATTTGTGTGAATTACTTTCCTATGGTCTGTCTTACTCCACAATCTAGGTTTATTTGTCAGCCTTTTCAGAATATCTGCTCATGGATCCTCCTCTTTCTAGGCATTCCCATGTCAAAATCTTTTTGAAAGACGTATTTAATTAGAGATCTCCAAGAAAACTAGGGGCTCCTCCCTGGCATGTTAATTTTGTGTTAGAGAAGCTAACACTTGCTCCATTTAAACAGCTCATCTGGCTAACTTGAGGTTCTTAACATGGAAAAAAGTTTTATTGATTGCTCTGACCACTGCAAGAACAGTATTTGAGAATCAGATTCTTATGGTGGGTCAGCCTTATCTAATTTTCCACAGAGACAGGGTTTCCTTGAAAACTAATCCTTCTTTTATGCCTAAAATGGTGTCTGAGTTTTCATTAAGCAAACCTATGTATCTCCTCGTGTTCTTCCGTGAAACCTAAACTGACAGACACAGGATATTTTGCAACCTTGGATATTCACAGACAACTCAGTTCCTATCTTTTTTTTCTTTTTTAACTATATATTAAAGTAACTGTTATCTCTATCCATCCCATCAGCATATTAACTACACCTCAATTTAATGTTATAGCTATAAATAGTTGTCCCAGTTTCTGCAACTGTATAGTTAGTTCATTTTGTTACTTTTCTCCACAAAATTTGAGGTAGCTGCAGTCCAACTTTGGAAATCCTGGTCTTCCCAGTACTGCAGATTGACTGATAACTCTTCCTTTCCACACAAAAATGGTTAATTCCCCTAGTTGTTTAAGGATTTTCACAGCCCCTATTCTAATTACAATTTTATCTGCTTAGTAATTCAGTAAATATTGTTTCTTTAACACAGAAAGAGTTTTATCTGTTATACTAAGCAAGTGTCTGATTAAAATCTAATACAAAAACACTACAAGTACACCATTCCAATTCCTAACCACTCCCACCTCATTCACACCTATACTATCAAAATTCCACCCACTAGCACCTTAACACCAGTTAGAATACTGCTGAATATCTCACTCTCATTCTCCCTACCAACATTAGCCACTCTTCTCTTGTAGACCCACCCACCTACATAAACCACATTAGCAAAATACTAGTCCGTCATGCACCTACCATACTCCTTCAAACCTTACTTGCTTACACAACATCCTACCACACAAAGTTTCCAACACCTCAGCTCAACAAATCCATTCTTTAACTCAGCACACTATTATCATGCAGTCTCTCCCAGTCTTTCCCCTATCACATCTATCATCATCATAATCATCAAGCCCCAATTTTCTCCATTTTCTACATGGGGTCAGGGTTTCCTTTCAACTGCTGCCATTTCTCTCTATTCAATGCCAGTCTCCTACCTTCTTCAACACTTATGCCTGACTGTGATAGATTTTCTCTCACACAATCCATCCACCTGTTTGCTGGATGCCCTTGTTTCCCCTCACCTTCTTCCTGTCCGTCCCAAATTTTCTTCACCAGATGGTACTCTGCTTTTCTGCACATGTGCCTGAACCACCATAATCTGTTCTCTTTTATCTTTTCTTCAGTTGTAGCTACATTGACCTCTGCTCTTATGCCCTCATTTTTTATCTGTCACACAGCATGCACCCTATCAACTGTGTCAGATACTTCCTCTCCATCACCTCTAGTTTTCTCATTTCCACCGCCTTTACTGCTCAGCTTTCAGTACCATGCGGTAGTACTGGTCACACCACTGTTTTGTACACCTTACTTTTCAGTTTCTTTGGCATGCTTCTGTCATACACTACCCCTGACACTTGACTGCAGCCCTTCTAATCCTAGTTTTGATCTCTTCATTCAAAGTTCCCTTCCCTTCAACACCCCTCCCAGATACTTGAAGCTGTCAACATCTTCCACTATTTTCCCTTCTGCCTCAGGTATCAGCTTCTTCTGATATCTCCCATTTGCTGCTATTACAACTGTCTTATCTATACTTGATTTCATTCATGTGCCTTCAGTTTTGCATTCCACTTCTGTATCCTTTGCTGAATGTATTGCTTAGAGTCTGTCTGTAATGCCACATTGCCTGCATAGAGCAATTTTGTTGATCTATCCCCTCCAATGTGTTTGCTAATGTAGTCCGTCACCAACATGAACTGCTGTGGGCTCAGAGCTGAAACCTAATGCACACCCAGTCCCACTAGGAATCCCTCTGTGAGATCAAACACTGTCCTTGAATCACTGGGTCCTTTTACATAGCCTGCACTAATTCTACCAATGTTTCTAGGACTTTGAATCATGGCAAGACTGTCCAAATCAGCTTTCTTGGGACCTAGTCATATGTTTACTCCATATCTAGGAATACCCAGTTGGACTCTTTCTTCGTCTCTAGCTTCTTCTGCACTGCTTGTGTCACTGCAAGCATTGGGTCAGTTGTGCTGCCTCTGATCTTAATCCAAACTGCTCATCTCCCATCTTACTTTCTACTACTTTGCCTATTCGTTTAGCAATCGCCCTCTCCAGAATTATCTTGATGAGTGACAGGAACTTGATACTTCTGTACTACCCACAGTTGTGAATGGTCCCTTAGTTCTTGAACACTGGAACTAGCATGCTTATTCTCCTGTCATCTGTGATATGCCATTCTATCCATACTGCTTTGAGTACCCTCAGAAGCCATTTCTCCCCTTTCTCACCCAGCATCTTTATCATATCTGTTGTGACCTTATTTGAGCCTGCTGGTATTCTTGACTTGATTTCTTAGTACTGTTCATACTTCTTTTATAGTAGTTGTGACAAAGAGGGATACTGCCAGCAAAGCTGTCTGGAATTTTATAAATAATTATATGTCATTGATGAATATCGAAATGATTCCTGTAAGATGCTTGTGTTACAACTGTATTACAACTGTATGGTATGTGTATATCAAACTGCTGGTACAGAAGTATGTGTTGAAAAGGGTGTGTAAAGTACAGAGCTTAAACATGTAACCATAGTGTACCATATTGGAAAACAATAGAAATGTATATACGCTATTGTAACTGTTTAAATGTATATATTTTAACAGGGGAAACTGGAACACAAGAGGTTAACTTTAGACAAATAAATGAATTTAAATTACTTTATGGCCAGGACATAATAAAGATGTTATTTTTCAGTTTCAGTGCAGCAACAGACATATGTAATGTCTGTACTAGAGAAGTGTTCTGAATTGTCCTGGAAGTGTTTTATTGTTTTCTGACTTCCTGGATCTGCATAGATCTAAGGAAAAGCCTTTGTGTATGTATTTTCACAGGTGGGTGCTAAATACTGCTAGCTTTCAGCAGTAGGGGGTTTACATGGGATAGAGTCTGATGACAAGAAATGATGTAATTCTGCAAGCTACCCCAGCAGTAAAATTTAAGATATTAATTTAAGAAGTCTCTGAGAGAGAGAGACTACATTCTGTATTCTGTCTTTGACATGACAACAACTACAGAAGAGCCAGTCACCATATCTGCCTTGCTGCTGTAATTAAGTAAGTATACTAGGGTATAGCAATTTTCTTAGATATAATCAGGAATATAGTAAAGCTTAGCTTAGATATTTTTCTTTATTTATAGGTTCATAGGTAGGTACTAGGCTATTAGCCCTAGGACCTACATAACCCTAGCCAAAAAGGTACCATGGCTTTCGCCACCCAAGAAAATTATTTTCCTGTGCCCCTGTCGAGCAGAGCCACAGAAGTGATCCCTGGGGTGAATTTCCTATTTCCCATCCAATCATCAAGATTTTTCTTGAAGAGTGCTAATGAGGAGCTCTGTTTGACATAGATAGGTAGTCTTTTCCAGGGTATGGGAAGTCTCTGGACAGGAATCTATCCCTCTAGCATGTTCTGTTTATTGTGGTGACAAGGTTTAGGTCCCTAGAGCATGTAGCTGAGAGGGATTGGGATTTCCTTAAGTGGAGCATGTCCAACAGCTCTGGGTTTGACATAGCTTTGTATGTTAGGCAGAGATTGCCTATGAGTAGGAGATATGCGACGGAGTAAAGCTGGAGTTTTTTGAGACGGTCTGCGTAGGGCATCTGTTTGAGACCAGTAATCCTCTTTGTGAGGTATTTCTGTGGCCTTTCCAGTTGTTGTAGATGTCTTGTATGGTATATACCAAAAGTGGCGTTGTACTCTATAATGGGTCTAATGAGTGATGAGTAGAGAGGAACAATGACCTCTTTTTTTCTGGATGAGAAACCTTTTATGATGAGGTGAGCCATGTAGAAGGATTTCCTGACCACTGTGGCAATGTGATTATCAAAGGAGAGACTACTGTCCACCTGCGTCCCAAGGTCTCTTATCACACTTTTGGCATTAAGTAGACTACCACTTATGTGGTAGTTCATGGGTACAGAGTTTTTAAAAAAGGGGATGACAATACACTTTTTGGCATTGAGCTTCAGGCCATGGCTTTGACACCAGGCATCTGTCTCAGTGAGGCCCTTTTGTAGTATGTCCACATCATTAGGAGTTTTAATTACGGCTCCTAGTTTGCAGTCATCTGAAAACTTTGATAGCCAAAGACCTTCTCTGTTAGCCTGTACTTCAGGGAAGTAGATATCGAACAGGAGAGGACCCAGGACTGAACCCTGTGGTACTCCACTTGTCACTGCTCTGCAGTCAGATGTGGAGTCTGCTACTTTCACAGTGTGGGTTCTGTCCATGAGCCATTTGGCAAACTATCTTGTGACATAAGTATTTATACCTAGTTTAGTGAGCTTATCTATAATTCCAGAGTGAGGGATGATGTCAAAAGCCTTGTCGAGATCTAGATAAGCTGTGTGAACCACCTTACCCTCATCTATGGATTTGGTGACTGCTTCAAAGAAGTCAATCAGGTTTAGGAGACATGATCTGCCTTTTACAAACCTGAACTGGGTAGGGTCCAGAGTTTGGAGATTACCAATGTGTTTGTTTATGAGTTCCATGATGATACTTTCCATGAGCTTGCAGACCAGGCTTGTCAGGCTAATGGGGCAGTAGTTCCCAGGGTCCGTCATGGCTCCCCCTTTGTGAGTAGGATAACCATCATGGTGCACCATTCAATGGGCACAAAGCCTGAGGTGAGGCTATGAATGAACATGTTACCTAGGTAGGGTGCCAGTTCATTCTGTAGTTTGTGTAGAATGCAGCCTGGGATATTGTCAGGTCCCATGGATACTGTGTTTCTAGCTTTGGAGAGTGTGTTTTTTACCCGTGCAGCCGTGATTACAGGAACTTTGCATTCTTTCAGTATAGAGATGGGCCCTCTAGGGGGTGTGAGGGGGTATAATTAGCACTGAACCTATCTGCCAGGATGCTGGCAATATCAGTTGGTTCTGTATATTTATTGCCATTGTGCTGTAACTCAGAGCAGATCTGAGTGTTGCTATTGAGATTCTTGACATAGCTATAGAATGCTTTGTGGTTGTCATTAGAGTCAGTGGCAATTTTGTTTTCATAACTAGCTTTGGAGGATTTTATGAGGGATCTCAGCTTCTTACTGAGGTTGACCAGGGAGTTCCTCCAGTCATGGGATTTTACTCTTTTTTGCAACAGTTTCTTTCTTCTGTTGTAGAGTTTGTTTATGGCAGAGGACCACCAGATTGGCTTCCTTTTTTTGGAGGATATTGGTACTATTAGGGATAGCATGATCCATGCACTCGTGTAAGTGCTTATAAAGTGCATTTGTGTGGGATTCAGCAGTCGTACCTCTATTATCTGTCTGCATGAGTGTCAAGAAGTTTGACACTTCTGTCTTAAGAAGTGTAAAGTTGGCTTTGGAGAAGTTTTTTATGGTGGTTTCCCTAACTGGGGGTGGGGGTGGGATGTGGGTGTCTAGGGTGATTAGCTTGTGGTCAGATTTGATCAATGAGGAATTGACCTCTGGTGTGGAACACTGGTTGCCCATATTGGTAATGACCTGGTCTAGGATATTGCTGCCCCTGGTGGGGATGTGAATAAGTTGATCCAAGGCGTTGGAATTGATGAATTCCAGAAAACATTGAGCAAAAGAGTTGGTACATGAGTAGTTTTCCAGTTAATGGTGGGGTAATTGAAATCACCCATTATTAGGGTCTGGGTTGCACCCAAATACTTTCCAGTGTATCAAGAAATGAGGAGTGGGAACCCAGGGGCATGGTTGGGGGTCTGTAGCAAGCTACAGTTTGGATTGCGGTCTTGCCCAGAGTTAGTTGCACTTGGATAATCTCAGATGCATTATGCTGTGCAATTAGCATGGAGGTGTGGATATCCTTAATGAATATGGGCATGCCTCCACCTTTAGTGCTTCATTCTGGGTTAGGTGGCCAAAAGGTGTGGTATGAATTATAGCCTGGTAACACAGGGGTACTCTCTGGAGCCTTGAACCAGGTCTCTGTCACTGCACAGATGTTGATGTTCTTCATTTTAAGGAGTGCCTTGAGTGAGTGCATTTTGAGGTTTAGGCTTCTAGCATTGAGTAGCATTACCCTCAAATTTCGCTTGCTTGTACCTGTTACAGTGGTGAATTTGTCATTTGAACCTTGCCTAAAAAAGGCACTATAGGGGTGGCAAGAGCCTTAGCCAGTATCCGGAATCTCATGGGCGACAGGTGCAGGCCATCTCTGGCAAAGCATCATGATCTGTCGATCATGTCATCCCAGGCAGACAAATACTGGATTCCCTTAGAATGACACCAGAAGCTTAGCCAATTGTTGGTCAATCATTTTGTCCTTTTACTGCGGTATCATTCTGGGTGATAGCAGGATGCTACTCAGGGCTAGGGTCATATCTGCCTGGGCTACAAGATCAGACAGCTCCTCCATGTCTCTTTTCATGTAGTCCAGGGAGGTACCTCTCAGGTCATTCACACCAACATGGACAATGACAGTGTCATATTTGTACTTGTTGTAGAGTGACCTGAGTGCACGCATTATGTGGCGGATCCTGGCACCTGACAGGCAGCTGACAGTAACTTTCTCCTTGTTTAGCCTGGTGAGTGGAACATCAGTATGCCTGACTATAGAGTCACCTATGACTAATGTGTTGGGTACATTATGCCTTATGGGCTATGGTTGAGTAGCACACTAAGATTGTGGGATATGTGTCATTTGGGTTGTGTTGGGGGGTGAAGATTGCGTGCGTTTCTTCTTTAGAGGTCCCTGATATTTGGGCAGGTTTTTATTGAGAGCCTCCGCGAATGCAGGTGTGAGTTTTATGTTTCTATGTGTGTGTTTTGGTGGTGTAGGTTTTGAGGGACTATGTGATGAGTGTGGTGTGGTGCAAGTGTTTACCTTCTCCTCTTGACTGTCTAGTCCAGTCTTGGGAGAAGAGAGCTTTGCTTCCAGTTTGGCAATATAAGTGCATCTCTCACAGGTTATAGTGCTGGGTGATAGGAGGAGAGGTTGTATGTGTACATGAGGCAATTGCTGCATTGCCCCAAGATGCCCAGATTCATCAGGTAGACAGGAGAAATCACCGGGAGCTGACCCTTAGACATGCCTGGATAGGTGCTTATTTATTAAGTACTAAAAACTGCTTTCCTCTAGACAAGTGAGGAAAGTTGAGTGCTGTAGTAATTTGCAGCTTATTTAGTGCTTACAATGAGTTCTGAAAAAAGTGCTGAGCTCAAAGAAACAGATTTGAGTGCTGAAACTAGAAAACTGGCTAGTTCTAAGAAACAACATTAAGCTAAAAGGCTTCCCTCCAACATAGAAAGGCTTGGGGGCTCAGACACCTACAAATAGTATAGATCACTTACAGGAAAGGCAGGAAACAAGCTTAATTTTTTTTCTTTCCCAGATGCTCTCTTTTTACACAGTAGGAGTGCCTGAAATCAGAATATGATCTCACTGCACTCAGTTGAGTGAGCAAATGAAATGGGCCCAGAAGGAGTATCCAAACACAAATTTACAAGTGGGGCAGGCACTTTCAAAGGAACCCAAGACTAACACCAAAACAAAACCAGAGACGGTGGCTGGGGAACTAACTGAAAAAACAGAGTCAAAACTTCCAGTTCAGTTAATATTCAATGCAACACAAAGAAATCAATTAAAATGCTGTATTATTTCAAAAAAGTGCAGATAAAAGGTACTTAAATTCTCTTATACATCCAGTTGAATACAGCTAGATCTTAGCTAGCCAACGCTCAGGTTTTCAGCAGAAAATATTCCTAAATGTACCACTTAAATGGGCAGTAACAGAATAGCAATGAATGAGACTACACCTGACTGCAATTACTGTCTATGCTGGAAACTAACAGGCAATAAAATCTAGCAAGCACTAACTGAAAAACATCCAGTTCAGTTAATATTCAGTGCAACACAAGTAAATCAATTAAAATGCAGTATTATTTGAAAAAAGTGCAGAAAAAAGGTACTTAAATTCTCTTATACATCCAGTTGAATACAGCTAGATCTTAGCCGGCCAAAGCTCAGGTTTTAAACAGAAAATATTCCAAAATGTACCACTTAAATAGGCAATAACAGGATATCAATGAATGAGACTACCCCGACTGCAATTACTGTCTATGCAGGAATTCTAACAGGCAATAAAATCTAGCAAACACTAACTGAAAAAACAGAGTTAAAACTTCCAGTTCAGTTAATATTCAATGTAACACAAATAAATCAATTAAAATGCTGTATTATTTAAAAAAGTGCAGATAAAAGGTACTTAAATTCTCTTATACATCCAGTTGAATACAGCTAGATCTTAGCCGGCCAAAGCTCAGGCTTTAAGCAGAAAATATTCCAAAATGTGCCACTTAAATAGGCAGTGACAGGATAACAATGAATGAGACTATCCCTAACTGCAATTACTGTCTTTGCAGGAATTCTAACAGGCAAAAAAAATCTAGCAACCACTAACTATAAAAACAGAGTCAAAACTTCCAGTTCAGTTAATATTCAATGCAACACAAATAAATCAATCAAAATGCTGTATTATTTGACAAAAGTGCAGATAAAAGGTACTTAAATTCTCTTATATGTCCAGTTGAATATAGCTAGATCTTAGCCGGCCAAAGCTCAGGTTTTAAGCAGAAAATATTCGAAAATGTACTACTTAAATAGGCAGAAACAGAATATCAATGAATGAGACTACCCCCAACTGCAATTACTGTCTATCCAGGAATTCTAACAGGCAATAAAATCTAGCAAACACTAACTGAAAAAACAGAGTCAAAATTTCCACTTCAGTTAATATTCAGTGCAACACAAGTAAATCAATTAAAATGCTGTATTATTTGAAAAATGTGCAGATAAAAGGTACTTCAATTCTCTTATATGTCCAGTTGAATATAGCCAGATCTTAGCTGGCCAAAGCTCAGGTTTAAAGCAGAAAATATTCCAAACTGTAGCACTTAAATAGGCAGTAACAGGATATCAATGGATGAGACTATCCCTGACTGATATTACTGTCTATGCAGGAATTCTAACAAGCAATAAAATCTAGCAAACATTAACTGAAAAAACAGAGTCAAAACTTCCAGTTCAGTTACTATTCAATGCAACACAAATAAATCAATTAAAATGCTGTATTATTTGAAAAAGGTGCAGATAAAAGGTACTTATTCTCTTATAAATCCAGTTGAATACAACTAGATCTGAGCTGGTGAAAGCTTAGGTTTTAAGCAGAAAATATTCCAAAATGTACCACTTAAATAGGCAGTAACAGGAAATCAGTGAATGAGACTACCACAACTGCAATTACTGTCTATGCAGGAATTCTAACAGGCAATAAAATCTAGCAAACACTAACAAAAAACAGAGTCAAAACTTCCAGTTCAGTTAATATTCAATGCAACACAAATAAATCAATTAAAATGCTGTATTATTTGACAAAAATGCAAATAAAAGGTACTTAAATTCTCTTATGCATCCAGTTGAATACAGCTAGATCTTAGCAGGCCAAAGCTCAGGTTTTAAGCAGAAAATATTCCAAAATGTACCACTTAAATAGGCAGTAACAGGATATCAATGAATGATACTACCCCCAACTGCAATTACTGTCTATGCAGGAATTCTAACAGGCAATAAAATCTAGCAAACAATAACTGAAAAAAACAGAGTCAAAACTTTCAGTTCAGTTACTATTCAATGCAAGATAAATAAATCAATTAAAATGCAATATTATTTGAAAAAAGTGCAGATAAAAGGTACTTAAATTCTCATATATGTCCAGTTGAATTCAGCTAGATCTTAGCCGGCCAAAGCTCAAGTTTTAAGCAGAAAATATTCCAAAATGTACCACTTAAATAGGCAGCAACAGAATATCAATGAATGAGACTACCCCCGACTGCAATTACTGTCTATGCAGGAATTCTAACAGGCAATAAAATCTAGCAAACACTAACTGAAAAAACAGAGTCAAAACTTCCAGTTCAGTTAACATTCAGTGCAACACAAGTAAATCAATTAAAATGCTGTATTGTTTGAAAAAAGTGCAGATAAAAGGTACTTATTCTCTTATGCATCCAGCTGAATACAACTAGATCTTAGCTGGCCAAAGCTTAGGTTTTAAGCAGAAAATATTCCAAAATGTACCATTTAAGTAGGCAGTAACAGGATATCAATGAATGAGACTACCCCGACTGCAATCACTGTCTATGCAGGAATTCTAACAAGCAAGAAAATCTAGCAAACACTAACTGAAAAAACAGAGTCAAAACTTCCAGTTCAGTTAATATTCAATGCAACACAAATAAATCAATTAAAATGCTGTATTAATTAAAAAAGTGCAGATAAAAGGTACTGAAATTCTCTTATACATCCAGTTGAATACAGCTAGATCTTAGCCGGCCAAAGCTCAGGCTTTAAGCAGAAAATATTCCAAAATGTGCCACTTAAATAGGCAGTGACAGGATAACAATGAATGAGACTATCCCTAACTGCAATTACTGTCTTTGCAGGAATTCTAACAGGAAAAAAAATCCAGCAACCACTAACTATAAAAACAGAGTCAAAACTTCCAGTTCAGTTACTATACAATGCAACACAAATAAATCAATTAAAATGCAATATTATTTGAAAAAAGTGCAGATAAAAGGTACATAAATTCTCTTATATGTCCAGTTGAATACAGCTAGATCTTAGCCAGCCAAAGCTCAGGTTTTAAGCAGAAAATATTCCAAAAGGTACCACTTAAATAGGCAGTAACAGGATGTCAATGAATGAGACTACCCCCAACTGCAATTACTGTCTATGCAGGAATTCTAACAAGCAATAAAATCTAGCAAACACTAACTGAAAAAATAGAGTTAAAACTTCCAGTTCAGTTAATATTCAATGCAACACAAATAAATCAATCAAAATGCTGTATTATTTGACAAAAGTGCAGATAAAAGGTACTTAAATTCTCTTATATGTCCAGTTGAATATAGCTAGATCTCAGCCGGCCAAAGCTCAGGTTTTACGCAGAAAATATTCCAAAATGTACCACTTAAATAGGCAGTAACAGGATATCAATGAATGAGACTACCCCCAACTGCAATTACTGTTTATCCAGGAATTCTAACAGGCAAGAAAATCTAGCAAACACTAACTGAAAAAACAGAGTCAAAATTTCCACTTCAGTTAATCTTCAGTTCAACACAAGTAAATCAATTAAAGTGCTGTATTATTTGAAAAATGTGCAGATAAAAGGTACTTCAATTCTCTTATACATCCAGTTGAATACAACTAGATCTGAGCTGGTGAAAGCTTAGGTTTTAAGCAGAAAATATTCCAAAATGCACCACTTAAATAGGCAGTAACAGGATATCAATGAATGAGACTACCACAACTGCAATTACTGTCTATGCAGGAATTCTAACAGGCAATAAAATCTAGCAAACACTAACTGAAAAAATAGAGTCAAAACTTCCAGTTCAGTTAATATTCAATGCAACACAAATAAATCAATTAAAATGCTGTATTATTTGACAAAAATGCAAATAAAATGTACTTAAATTATCTTATGCATCAAGTTGAATACAGCTAGATCTTAGCAGGCCAAAGCTCAGGTTTTAAGCAGAAAATATTCCAAAATGTACCACTTAAATAGGCAGTAAAAGGATATCAATGAATGAGACTACCCCGACTGCAATTACTGTCTATGCAGGAATTATAACAGGCAATAAAATCTAGCAAACACTAACTGAAAAAACAGAATCAAAACTTCCAGTTCAGTTAACATTCAATGCAACACAAATAAATCAATTAAAATGCTGTATTATTTCAAAAAAGTGCAGATAAAAGATACATAAATGCTCTTATACATCCAGTTGAATACAGCTAGATCTTAGCCGGCCAAAGCTCAGGTTTTAAGGAGAAAATATTCTAAAATGTACCACTTAAATAGGCAGTAACAGGATATCAATGAATGATACTACCCCCAACTGCAATTACTGTCTATGCAGGAATTCTAACAGGCAATACAATCTAGCAAACAATAACTGAAAAAACAGAGTAAAAACTTCCAGTTCAGTTACTATTCAATGCAAGATAAATAAATCAATTAAAATGCAATATTATTTGAAAAAATTGCAGATAAAAGGTACTTAAATTCTCATATACGTCTAGTTGAATTCAGCTAGATCTTAGCCGGCCAAAGCTCAAGTTTTAAGCAGAAAATATTCCAAAATGTACCACTTGAATAGGCAGTAACAGGATATCAATGAATGAGACTACCCCGACTGCAATTACTGCCTATGCAGTAATTCTAACAGGCAAGAAAATCTAGCAAAAAATAACTGAAAAAACAGAGTCAAAACTTCCAGTTCAGTTAATATTCAATGCAACACAAATAAATCAATTAAAATGCTGTATTATTTGAAAAAAGTGCAGATAAAAGGTACTTAAATTCTCTTATACGTCCAGTTGAATACAGCTAGATCTTAGCCGGCCAAAGCTCAGGGTTTAAGCAGAAAATATTCCAAAATGTACCACTTAAATAGGCAGTAACAGGATATCAGTGAATGAGACTATCCCCGACTGATATTACTGTCTATGTAGGAATTCTAACAAGCAATAAAATCTAGCAAACATTAACTGAAAAAACAGAGTCAAAACTTCCAGTTCAGTTACTATTCAATGCCACACAAATAAATCAATTAAAATGCTGTATTATTTGAAAAATGTGCAGATAAAAGGTACTTAAATTCTCTTATACATCCAGTTGAATACAACTAGATCTTAGCTGGCCAAAGCTTAGGTTTTAAGCAGAAAATATTCCAAAATGTACCATTTAAATAGGCAGTAACAGGATATCAATGAATGAGACTACCACAACTGCAATTACTGTCTATGCAGGAATTCTAACAGGCAATGAAATCTAGCAAACACTAACTAATAAAACAGAGTCAAAACTTCCAGTTCAGTTAATATGCAATGCAACACAAATAAAGCAATTAAAATGCTGTATTATTTGAAAAAAGTGCAGATAAAAGGTATTTAAATTCTCTTATATGTCCAGTTGAATACAGCTAGCTCTTAGCTGGCCAAAGCTCAGGTTTTAAGCAGAAAATATTCCAAAATGTACCGTTTAAATAGGCAGTAACAGGATATCAATGAATGAGACTACCCCCGACTGCAATTACTGTCTATGCAGGAATTCTAACAGGCAATAAAATCTAGCAAACACTAACTGAAAGACAGAGTCAAAACTTCCAGTTCAGTTAATATTCAATGCAATACAAATAAATGAATTAAAATGCTGTATTATTTGAAAAAAGTGCAGATAAAAGGTTTTTAAATTCTCTTATGCATCCAGTTGAATACAGCTAGATCTTAGCCGGCCAAAGCTCAGGTTTTAAGATCAAGGTTTTATTTGAGACTGTCCCGCAATGTTCTTTTAAATATTTCCTGTGATTTAGAACTCTGCTGTCACTGTAAATATATGAGTTTTTTCTTGTTCTTTTAATATTTATTATTAAATATATTTAAATATTTCATTGTGGCTGATCTGTGTAGAGACACATTTAAGTTCTGAGAGCACTTGCATATTTATTTGGTGATACTGTGAACCACTCCTAATAGCCTTCTTCTTGGTCAAACTACCATTTATATTGATAGTAACATTACACAGTAAGATTGGACACCCTTTGTTAAGGGCCTTAAAGTAGCTGATAAGGAGCTGGCTGGGAGCAGTGATAACTACCTTATAGTCTGGGCAAAAGGGGGCATAGCTAGTAAACCTGTGCCAGCCTTTCTCATGGGTGTGTGTGTGTGTGTGTGTGTGTGTGTGTGTGTGTGTGTGTGTGTGTGTGTGTGTGTGTGTGTGTGTGTGTGTGTGTGTGTGTGTGTGTGTGTGTGCATGTGTATAAATCAAACCTCAAAGAGTATAAGTGCCAGCTACTTGGGCAGGGACATGAAACACTGGTTGGACAGAGAGGGTGCTGGATGTCTTGGCTTGTCCATTCAACTGAGGTCACAACTCTATAGCTTTGCCAGTGGGGAGTCTTACTGGGGATCTGGAGAAAGAGGGAGAAACCATCACCGGACTGACTGTGATCTCTGTGTGCTCTTAAGGGAAATTGCACTTGATGCAGAGAGCTGCATCTGGAAATACTGTGTACGTACCTGTCATCCTCCCAGTGTATATCCCCCACTGGAGCTAGTGGGGAGGGTTGAGGCTCCTTGACTACTGGGCCAATGTTGTGGTGTCACAGTGGGCTCATCCTCTTCTTTTATTGTAGGCTGTGTCTAGGGAAGTACAGCTTCTGTTGGGTTTTCTTTATTCAGAGGTTGCTGAAAATACTCATTCCATCTGCCTTCCATGCCCTGTGGACTAGTGAGCAAGTTGTTGCTGGCATCATTTATAAAGGGTGTCTGACTATCTTTGTTATCTTTCTGTCTTCACCTTGCAATTTGATATAGTTTCTTTGCATCTTCTACTGTCACTTTCCAGAAGTTGGTAGAGTGCCTCTGATGCTTTGTTCTGCTATTGCACCTCCTCTCTTATCCTCTTTATTAACCAATTAGTATAGCCCAGACTGTCTTTTCTATCTCTCACTTTTTCTTGCACTCCTTTCTTTTGATGACTTTCAGGATTTCTGCATTCCACCACCAGCTTTCCTTATGTACCTTATTTCCATACCTGGCTCAGATGCATATCTGTTCTGTAGTCCTCACACATGCGGTTTTGAGGCACTGCCATTCTTCAACTCCACCTATTTAATCTTCTTCTTGATGTGCTAGAGCTGTAAATACAAAGACATATAAATGGACATATCAGCTCCACACATGGGACCAAAAGGCAAAAGACAAATACAGAAAATGGTCTTACCACAACTACTCTATCATTCTTGCCCTTGGAGGTAACATCCACCCCAACCCTGGACCCCCTCAACAAGCCACGTACAAATACATCCCTTCTACCCCAGACACCCAGACTCATCTTCCTCCCACTAAACAATGCAACAATGTATATTTCATTAATCTTAACCTATGATGTATCTACAACAAGTTACCAGACTTAACAGTACATGCATGAATAGCAACACACACTCCAGACATACCTGTAGCCTGGTTAAAACCTAACACTGAAGATGAGGAAATTCTTACCCCAGGTTATAACATATTAAGGACTGATAGACAACATAAGAAAGCTGGAGGTATGACCATCTTCTGTAATAACAACCCAAAACTTACCAAATATCCCTACCCACACCCCAATTTCCACAATACCAAAATAATTATCTAACTTCTTCAACTCAACAATCACAAGAGCATTTACAACACAGCAATATACATTCCTTCTGTAAACAAAAACACTATTCTAGAATATATCCTAGCCTGGATCTCTCACAATATAAAGAATGAAATCAATATACTGGGGGACTTTAATACTCACGTATTGACTGTAACCCTCCCTCTCCGTCCGGTAATCTGTATGGTGTCTCCCAACTCATCACCTCTCCAACCAGAACCAACAATCATAGTCATAAGAAGTCAATCTTAGGCTGGATCCCATGAAACTTTCCCTCCAAAATAGACACTGCTAGATGTCTTGTTGACACCCTCAGCAATCACCTACATACCTTCACTGTTCGACAAATCAGGCACAGCCATAAGCACAGCAAGTACGCAAACTCAACTCCTTCAACTAAGACATCTTCATAGACTCCCTCCACAAATACAATTGGAATTCTCTAACTAGTTTACCATCAGATGAAGATGGCAGTCATTTCAATCACACTTTCACTGCATCCTAAATGAACTAGCTCCTATTAGGAATAAAAGAGTAAAAAAAAACAACTCCCCAGCTAACAAAAAATACCAGCCTACTCATGCAGAACAGAAACAATGCCTAGAAAGCATAAGTCAGAAATAAGATATAAAACTGGCAAAATTTTAGACAACTTAGAAATCACACTAAGCAAAAAATCAAATCTGACGAATCCAATTACTTTCAAAATATTTATAACAAGCACCAACAAAATTCCAAATGATTCTGGGCAACACTAAAAAGACCCCTGTACCCCTGGCAACCACCACCCCATCATCAACCACCAACAGCAACAGTGACTGTATACTCATCCACTTCAACACCCATTTCATTCAGTCTTATCCTATCTCTACTAAAAGTAAACTACACTCTTCCATAACTTTATCTACTTCTCACACTCAAAACATCTCTTCTTTTTCTCTGATGTTAGTCCCAACTTCAACTATAAAAACAACTTCTCCATAAACTTAAAGTCTTAGCTGCTGCAGCTGACAGTTTACCACCAGAATATCTAAAAATAGCAGCAGATGCCAGTGAATAATCAGTTTCTCATACTGATAAATAGGTCCATTACGGAGTGCTATGTCCACTCTCTCTGGAAAAAATCTCACATAATACCACTACACAAAGGCAGGAATAACACTGTCCTCTCCAACTACAAACCAATTACAATTTTGCCTACACTATCCGAAAACTAGAAAAATGTGTACATTTTCAACTGCTAACCTATCTAACCACCAAAAATCTCCTCTCCTCTTCTCCGTGCAGCGTGGTTTCCACCCAGAACTTCTGCCCTACTCAGCTTTACAGAAACCATAAATTCAGAATGAAATAACAACAACCTAGTATTTTTCTTTTTCCTCCACAACGTCAAAATCATTTGACACTGTATTACACCAACTCCTATTTCAAGAACTATCTTTCCTGTCTCACTCTATCCCAGTCAGCACTTGCCGGATTTCACAGTTATCTCTCAGACTCCCAGGCCATAAAATGAAAAAATGACCTCTCTTTTTTCCTACCTTTCTCCATTGGTGTACCACGGGGGTCAGTTCTATGCCTGTTATTTTTCAACAACTTTACTAACAACCTTCCCAAAGCTAGCAAGCAGGCCTCCTTAGTCTGGTATGCCAACAATCTTACCCTTATATTCTCTACCCCAAGCCACCCACAACTCCAACAAACAACTCAAGATTAATAGATTCATAGATTCCTAGACTGTTACTAGGCTAATGACCTGGGGGGCTTTCTAAGCCTAACCAAGTTTTCCTGAAAGAAAAATTATGTCCTATACCCAAATAGGACATTGAAAGCCAAAAATTTATAAGCTACCTCTGTCCATAAGGCCTGTGTAAATTTCCTATTCCCCATCTACTTGTCTAGGTTATGCTTACATTGGGTAATAGACAAACTCAGCTTCACATGGATGGAAAGCCTGTTCCATAGGAGGGGCAGTCTCTAGGACACATATCTGTGTCTCCAGCATGTGCTGTTTAAGTCATAGGCAAAATTCAGGTCCCTAGACCCTGTATTTTGTGTACACTTTGACTTATGAATATGTAGGAGATTCATAAGTGTGGGGTTTGTGGATGCCTTGTAAGCCAGGCATAGATTATCCCTCAGCAATCTATAGGAGATTGAGTAGAGGGAAAGGGCTTTAAGTCAGACCACATAAGGCAGGTTGGTTATGCCTTGTATTCTTTTTGTAAGGAACCTTTGTTGTCACTCAATTGCTGCAAATGTCTGGTCAGGTACATGTCAAAGGGGACACTGTACTCTGTGATTGATCTAATAAGGGCAGAGTACAGTGGGACAATGACCTCTTTGGACCTTAATGCCTTGCCCTTACATATCAATTGCACAACATAAAAGGATTTCCTCACCACTGTGGTCACATGGCAGTCAAAAGTAAGGCTATGTCTATGTGTGTACCCAGATCCCTGACCACTTGGTCGACTCTTAAGGGTGCATTATCAACATGGTAATTAGCTGGAATGGGTGACTTCCCAAAGGGTACAATTATACATTTCTTAGCATTGAGTTTAAGGCCATGGCTTTGGCACCATTTGTTAGTCATAGATAGATCTTCTTGAAGAATGCTAGTGTCTGCAGGGGAGTCAATGATAACCCCCAGCTTGCATCTGCAAACTTAGTCAGCCATAAATCTTCAGCATTTGCTTCCATTTCAAAGAAATATATTCCAAGAAGGAGCAGGCTTTCTCATCATTTGAAACATGCTTAACCGAACATCAGCTGCTCCCAAATGCCAAAAAATAACCAAGCTAATGCTATTTACACTGAAATCCTTTATTTCACTCAAGCAGTTCTTTAACGTCACCTCAGCAAACAATACCATAACAGAAACTGTATCCAATACCAAACTGCTAAGTGTCATAATAGATAACTTAAAATTTGACTTATGCATTTCTCATTTAGTTAAAAAAAAATCACCAAAATAGGATTTCTCTACTGCAACACCCTACCTAACTAGCTCATCCAATATATCTCTAGCAGTTTCATACGTTCGCCCCTCTCTACTTTATGTTTCACCTTTACTAATCTACCTCCAGTCCACCTTACTAAATAAATCAGAAACATGCTACACGAAGATAGCCAAATTTACAGCAAATTCACCCCATCATACTCAACACTGTATTGCACTAAAGAAACACAAATGGCTAGAATTACCCAACCATCTTACCTATTCCCAACTAATTAGTGCATGTAAACATATTTACAAACCCCATGCTTGCCCATCAGAGCAAAGCATCATCAGACACTCCACCCCACCAAGACACCTGAGATCTAGTAATAAAAACTACTATCTATATGCACATGCTATAACAGTCCAGGCAACTCACTCTACTCCTATTGTATCACTGGAAAATGGAACTGCATTCCCACTGCTTTAAAGCTAGACAACATGATACAAAAAAAAAAAACCTAACATAGGTACATAGGTTCATAGGTAGGTACTAGGCTATCTGCCCGAGGGCATTTATAAGCCTAGCCAGAGTGTGTCAGCTTTCATCACCCCATTAATTAATTAACTGAGCCTCTGTCAAGAAGAGCCAATTAAGTGATCCCAGGGGTGTATTTTCTGTTACCCATCCACTCGTCAAGGTTTCTCTTGAAGAGTGTTAGTGAGGGGCTCTGCCTAATGTAGTTAGGAATTTTGTTCCAAAGCTTGGGGAGTCTCTGTGACAAGAATCTATCCCTCCAGCATGTTCTGTTTATTGTTGTGGTGAGGTTTAGCTCACTAGAGCGAGTGGCTCGCAGTGACTTGGATCTCTTTAGGTGGAGCATGTCCATCAATTCTGAGTTGGGCATGGCTTTGTAAGTCAGGCAGAGATCACCTCTGAGTAAGCGATATGCCACTGAGTACAGCCGGAGTTTTTCCAGTCAGGCTGCATAGGACATATGTTTGAGGCCAGTAATCCTCTTGGTGAGGTACTTTTGTGGTCCTTCCAACTGTTGGAAGTGTCTTGTGAGGTACATCCCAAATGGGGCATTGTAGTCTATGATGGGTCTAATGAGTGACGAGTAGAGGGGCACCATAACCTCTTTATTTCTAGATGCAAACCCATAGAAGGATTTCCTAACTACTTGGCAATATGATTGTCAAAGGAGCGATTACTATCTACCTGGGTCCCCAGCTCTCTTATTACCTCTTCTGTATTAAGGGGCTGCCACCTATGTGGTAATTCATGGGTGTTTTGCTTTTCCCAAACGGGATGACTATGCATTTTTTTGGCATTTAGCTTGAGACCATGACTTTGACACCAGGTGTCCGTCTTAGTAAGGCCCTTTTGGAGAATGTCCGTGTCAGCTGGAGAGTCAATTATAGCTCCCACTTTGCAGACATTGGCAAACTTGGTTAGCCATAGTCCTCCTGTGTTTGCCTGTACTTCTGAGAAGTATATGCCAAACAGTAGGGATCCCAGGATAGAGCCTTGTGGGACACCACTTGTGACTGGTTTAGAGTTGGACCTGGAGTCAGCTGTTCTTATCGTGTGAGTTCTGTCTGTAAGCCAGTTGGCAACCCATCTTGTGACGTAGGGGTTTATGTTCAGGCTGCTGAGTTTTTCTATAATTCCTGAGTGAGGAATGGTGTCAAAAGCCTTGGCAAGGTCAAGATAGGCTGTGTGAACCACCTTCCCCTCATCTATGGCCTTGGTGACTGTCTCAAAGAAGTCCACCAGGTTTAGTAGGCATGATCTGCCCTTAACAAAGCCGAACTGGGTCGGGTCAAGTGTTTGGAGGTTCCCAATGTCTTTGTTAATGAGTTCCATTATGATGCGCTCCATAGCCTTGCAGACCAGGCTAGTCAGGCTTATGAGGCAATAGTTACCAGGGTTAGTTGTGGCCCCTCCTTTGTGGAGCGGAATAATTGCTGTGTGCCATTCTATTGGCACATAGCCTGTGGAGAGGCTGAGGTTGAACAGTGTGTTTTGGTGGGGGATAGTTCATTCTGTAGTTCGTGCAAGATGCAGCCTGAGACACCATCTGGCCTCATTGACACTGTGCTTTTGGTTTTTGAAAGGGCTGTTTTCACCTGTGCATCTGTGATTTCTGGGACACTACACTTTTCCGGTATTGTCGTGGGCCCTTTTGGGGGTGAGAGGGGGGTGAAGTTTGCACCGAATCTATCTGCCAGGATGTTGGCAATATCAGTAGGTTCAGTATATTTTATACTATTTTGCACTAGCACAGAGCATATCTGCAAGTTGCCACTTAGATTCTTGACATAGCTAAAGAAGGCTTTGTGGTCATCATTTGAATCCTTGGCTATTTTTCTTTCGAAGTTAGCCTTGGATGATTTTATGAGGGACCTTAGTTTCTGACTGATACTGATCAGGGACGTCTTTCCTTCTTGGGATTTGCTTTTTTTCTGAACTAGTTTCCTCCTTCTATTGTATAGCCTGTTTATGGCAGGGGTCCACCAGACTGGTTTCCTTCACTTAGGGGAGTGAGTCTTGGTTTTGCTAGGGATGACATGATCTTGTAGGTGCTCATAGATTACATTTGTAAAGGTTCCTGCATCTTGGACACTGTTATCCTTTAGCGTGGGGGCTGTGAAACTTACCGGCTCTGTCTTAAGTAAGGTGAAGTTTGCTATAGAAAAGTTTTTCACTGTGGTTTCCTTGGTTGGGGGTGGTTGTGTGGTGTGGACATCCAGAGTGATTAGTTTATGGTCTGATCTAATCAGTGACAGGTTGACCTCCAGTGCAGAACACCCTTCGCCCATGTTGGTGATGACCAGGTACAATATGTTTTCACCTCTGATAGGGGAGTTTACCAGCTGATCCAGGGCATTTGAGTTGATAAATTCCAGGAAGCGCTGGACCTGGGAGTTTGTTCTTGAGTAGTTTTCCCAGTTAACGGTAGGGTAACTGAAATTATCCAATATCAGGGTGTTCAGTAGGACCTTCATGTTTTCCAGTGTCTCCAGAAAGGCAAAGTGGTGTTCCTGGGTCATGGAGGATGATCTGTTGCAGGCCACAATTTGCATTGCAGATTTGCCCGATGTTAGTTGCACATGGATGATCTCAGAGGTATCGTGCTGCGCCACTAACCTGGAGGTGTAGGTATCCTTGATGACTATGGATACACCCCCTCCTTTTGTGTTTCGGTCCATGTTCTGTGGCCGAAATGTGTGGTATGAGTTGTAGCCCGGCAGTGCTGGGGTGCTCTGTGGAGCCTTGAAGCAGGTTTTAGTTACTGCACAGATGTCGACGTTCTCCATACTGAGGAGTGCTTCGAGTGGGTGCATTTTGAGATTTAAACTCCTGGCGCTGAGTAGCATAACCCTCATTTTTTTATTTGTGCTGTTTACGGAGGTGGGTTTGACTTTTGAGCCTTGCCTAAAAAGGCACTATGGGGGCAGCAAGAGCCTTGGCCAGTATTCGAAAGCCTAGGGGTGACAGGTGTAAGGTGTCTATGTGAAGCAACGAGGCTTATCGAGTATGTTGTCCCAGGCTGACAGACACTGGATCCCTTTTGAATGACACCAGAAGCTTAGCCAGTTGTTGAAATTGATCATTTTTTCTTTATACTGAGGTACCATTCTTGGTGAGGGCAGGATGCTACTCAGGGTCAGGGTCATACCTGCGTGGGCTACATGATCAGAGAGCTCTTCCATGTCCCTTTTCATGTAGTCCAGGGAGGTACGTCTCAGGTCATTCACACCAACATGAACAATGACAGAGTCATATTTGTACTTGTTCTGGAGTGACCTGAGTGCTTGTGTTATGTGGCAGATTCTGGCTCCCGACAGGCAGCTAACAGTAACCTTCTCCTTGTCCAGCCTAGTGAGTGGGACATCAGTGTGCCTGACTACAGAGTTGCCTATTACTAGTGTGTTAGGTATGTTATTTCACCTTAAGGGCTGTGATTGTGCGGCACACTGATTTTGTGTTTTATGTGTTGTCTGGTTTGTGACGGGAGGTGCAGGTTTTTTGGGTGTCTGCTTTGGAGGTCTCTGATGCTTTTGCAGGTTTTTATTTAGAGACTCCAAGTATGATTTTGTGTATTTATGTGTATTTTTTGCCAGTGCTGGTTTAGTATGTCTATGTGAGGCTGGATGTGTGGTGCAAGTGTTAATCTTGTCCTTATGATTGCCTGTTCCAGTCTTGGGTGGAGAGAGCTTAGCCTCCAATTTAGCTATATAATTGCATCTCTCGCATATGTTAATGTTTTGTGGTAGGAGGAGGGCTGTCTGTGTACATGAGGCAGTTGTAACATTGCCTCAGGATACCCAGGTTCACCAGCTGGACTGGAGAGTATACCTGAAATTGCCCTTTGGTCATGCCTGAATAGTAGGGTGAGCTGCTTAGTCGCTTGGTTGGTGAGGGGTGAATAGTGAGCCTTGCCCTGCTGGGCAATCAAGTGTTGGGGTATATGAGTGCTTGCTATTAGGTCTGAGCAAGTGCTGGTCTGTAAGATGCTTTTTAAGTGCTTAGGTTGAGAGTTAGACTACTTTCAAGGGAAAAACTGAAGAGGAGACTTGTAGCTGGGAATAATTTAGCCCTAGCTAACCGGTGCTGCCCAGACATGCAAAACCATGCAAATGTGGCTTTTACAGCAGGTAAATGAAAGAGATAGAAATTAGCCCAAAATGGCCTATAAACTACTAACTTCTGGTTATTTTTATTTTATTCTACCAGTTGGTTTTAAATACTATTTTAAATCAGTTGTAATTTTAAGTGTATATTTTGTTTCCATCATCATACATTTTTTTCTTATTATTTTTTCTTCTTCTGGTTCTCTTTTTCCCACTTTATTCAAAATGATGTGTAATAACAATACTAACTAATTATACAATAATATTTTCATAGATAGTTTTTAGGATTCATGTACACAAGAAGTCTAGAAGGACAAAAGTGATCTTTGTTAACAATAGGTTATGAAAATAGAATATGATTTTTACAATTGATTTTTTACATGCAAAGTGTATATGCATATATTTATATATATTTTTTGATTGCCAAATGGACTAAGGTTGATATATTTCCAGCCATGTAGTATATTGTCTTGGATAAAATCACAGACTTAATAATCTGCTTAATAATCTGATTAAATAGGAGGTACCACATCATTATAAATTTTCTTTAAAGTACATAAAGCTTATATTATTATGACAGCTACTAAGTAGTGCAGGACCAGCTCGATTGTCACTCAGATGGGGGAAGGGATGTGAATTTGACATGTGTACCAGTAACACTTTGTTTTACAGCACAATAAACCACTCTCTTGCCTGCTTTTTTTTTGAAAGCTTGCATGAAAACTATTACTCTATTTTTGTTTTACTTGGATCGCTTGTCTGAGTACTTAATAAAGGATTTTTGACTGGAAAAAGACTGCCTGCCTTTCTTGGATTACTTTCAAATGCTTAGTAATTCTGTACAATTATATATTTTTTATTATTTTTTTTTTTTTACTTAGCACGAGTTTAAGTTCGCTACTTCTACTACAATTGTCTGATCTGATTACTATACAGTGATTAACTAGAGATATATGGACTGAAAGTCTTCCACACAGAGAAGTTCCTTACACACTGTTTTGTTTTTGGACCCACTATACTCATTTAGTGGGTTGTTTCACGACTTCGGGGATACCACGAAGATTATATGTTTTTTTTTTGTTGGTACTTTGATTTCTGAGATCAAGGTTTTTGTTCCATCAAAGGATCCCTGAATTGGTGTGGAATACCAGCATTTTAAAACATGGATAATGACAGACTAAAAGGTTTACTAACTGTACCTATCTGGACTGATACAGAAGCAGATCAGGTACAAACAGATACAGAAAATGAACAGGGAAGAATAGCCCAGCAAATATGAATTCAGAGACTTTTTCTAAGCTAGAAAAGCAACTGAAATGCATGCAGGGTCTCTACTGGGAACACATTTATTTACAACAAAGCATAGATAAGAAGAGGCTACCCCGGGGACTTAGATTGAACAAAAGACCAATGTGGAAAAGTATGGATGATTCACTTTCTAAGGAATGGGAAGATATTTTAGAGGATGCCAGCTACAAGCTTATTCATCTGCTAGTAAGTAACAACCTTAGTGTGCAGGAAGCTACAAAGGCTGACATCACATCTTTAAAAACTACATTGGAAAATGAGAACCACAATGACCTAGATGCTAAATTTGAGCTGCTTAAAGAAAGAGTGAAAGGGTATGAGCAATCCATTAAAGAAAAAAAGATTAATAAAATGAAATGAGATCGACTGGACAAAGATGATCCGGGGAAACTTACTAGGAGGTACAATAACAACAACAACAGAAGAACCAACAACAGACAAGCTTTTAGTTATAGCAGGGGATATAAGGGAAAGTATAACTGTGCCAGCAGACCTCAATGGGAGTTTCCCAGAGGAGATCCTCACACAAAACCATACAGGGGCACAATACAGGATCACCAGGAGGCTGCCCCCCCCCCCAACATATCATTCCCCACCATCCCAATCCCCTCTGGCTATCAACACTCCGCAGAAGCTTTTGACATCACAGAAGGATTAAAACAGGAACATAAGCCACAGAGGCAACCAGAACTGTCAGAGAATTCTACAGGATGAAACACAGACTACCAGGACAACTGGGACCACAGACAATCTAGCTACCATGAGCAGCAGCACCCTCACAGAGACCAGTTTCTTCAGGAAGACCAATATCGACAGCACAGACATCAACCACCACACCAATACCAAAGCCAGCACCAGTACCAGAACAAGAATGACAACCACCACCAGAGCCCCAGAGCTTGTCCCTCTTACCAGGTTTCCCCCTACCACAGCAAGGCATACTACTACAGCCCACTGAGATTCCAGAAAGCAGGAGAGGAATCCAAGAGGTCTCAGACTCTATCCACAAATGTCTAGGGATTTAGGAGAACCAAACAGTGGACAGGGATGAGGGAAATACAATACCTGAGCAATCCTGACTGGAACCCCAACTACAACCCAGGTCCCAGGCTCAGACAGAGGAACCAGCCACAATAACAGGTACAATAACAACAATAACAGGTGCCACAATAACAGGTGCTCCACTTATTTGGAACCACTTTGTTAAAGCACTAATTGAAAAGGAAAAAATTGTGTTGTCCAAAGGACTTACTTTTGTACCAAGCTGCAGGAGTGAGGTAGCTCAAGTACTGATAGATCTTAAAATGTTTGTGAGGAAGCTCAACTTAAGGATACAGTTTCATGGCAAAAGTAATGACATTGAAAATAAGCCTATTGATGAAACTATAAAAAGGCCTAGCAGCTATTGTCCACTAGTGCATCAAACATTAGCTGTTTTCAAAGTGGAATGTGAGATGGATATCAGGAAACTCCTTAAAAAACCTCCTAAGGAAAAAAACGTTATAACTTAACACAGGGAGAAAGAAAAACATTGATTGAGCTAGGCAATGATAAATCCAGGCGTGTAATGAAGGCAGACAATGGAGGAGGTATACTTGTGACTGAAACCACTAGCTACAACCAAAAGATAGAAAACATGCTGGAGGATAACAGATTTTATGAGTTATTTACCATGGATGACATAAAAGGAGCATATGATTTATGGAACACTAATCTCACCACATTATGGGAAGAAAACATTATTGCTGAAAATCTTTATAATTATTTATGGAGCCCATGCCCACATTTACCTTACTTTTTTGGAATGTTAAACCCACACAAGAACAGAGAAGACCCACCTTATAGGCCGGTGATAGCAAGTGGAGGCTCCCTTACTGAAGCCACAGCCATTTACCTTGATTACTTGCTGAAACATTTAGCAGAAAAGAATAAGTCATACATAAGAGAGTCTGGATTTTTTGAGGAAAATAAAAAACATTACAGTGGAAGCTGACAGTATTTTATTAACTATTGATGTGGAATCCTTGTGCACAGTGCTCCCTCACAATTACTGTATAACAACAGCTATGGAGTCTTTTAAGAAACATAATCAAGGTACACAGGCACAACTGCAAAAGTTAAGCAAGCTCATTAATCTTGTACTGGACTTCAATTTCTTTACTTTCAATGGCAAACACTACAAACAAAAAACTAGTATAGCAATGGGGGTTGCCATGGCTCCCAGCATCGCTAATTTAGCCCTGGGCAAGAGGGAGGAGGACTTTGTTTTAAACAACACAGACTACATGCAGCATATCACATGCTATTTATGTTTTATTGATGACATCTTTATTGTGTGGGAAGGTGACACCTTGCAGCTTGGAGATTTTATCATTTACCTTAATCAAACAACCCCCTTCCTGACATTTACCTCTTCCCATAGCTATACTTCAACCACTTTCTTAGATATGCAGATTGTCAAGGACACCAACAATAACAGAATCACCACTGATCTATTCAGAAAACCAACAAGAGTTAACATATTACTCCACAGTAAAAGTCTACATCCTACAAAAAACAAGTATAATGTAGTGAAGTCCCAGGGCTATAGATTAGCTAGAATTACCACAGAGATGGAACCATTTTTGAGAAACCTGAACAACTTAGAGAATGATTTTCTAGTGAGAGGCTATGAAAGTCAGATGTTAAAAAACATCTGGAGCCTTTCTCCTCGGGCCTCCGCTGAAAAGTGGTTTCATTCCAAGTCAGACTTTCCCGGTTAACAAATGTTAAATAAAATAAATAAAAACAAAATCCTGGAACCAATTTTAGAACTGAAAAGGACTGAAGCACCTTCACTCAACCCCCCCAGTAAGAGAATGTTAAGAAATTCCACAGAGAATAACAAATGCAAAAATAGCTGCATCCTGACATACACTTTGTATTATTATATTATCACAAATGTTATTGAAGAAAACTGGAACATTGTCTCGGGAAACCCTTTTCTGATTAATATCTTAGGTGAAGCCCCATCCTTTGTTTATAGGAAGGCCAGGAACATTAGACGTTTTGTTGAATTTAAACCTAGACCATAAGAGAGAAACACTAAAAGATGTGAAACAAATTGTACATTTTGTATATTTATACAGCAAGGTGATAGTTTTTATTGCCCTTATTTAAAGAAAATCATTAAGACCAGTGCAGTGGGTGACTGTAACACTACAAAAGTAATTTACAGGGCACAGTGCAATGAATGTGATGTATTATATGTGGTCAAGACTGTAAATAAACTCAAGGGTAGGATTTCATGTCATCTGTCAGAAATCTACTCTGGATGGAAAAATAATGCACTAGCCAAACACCTTTCTCTTCATAAAAGACACACAGGTTTTAAGCTCCAGATCCTGGATCGCATAGACATAGATGATCTTAAAGGAAACATCCTGAATATTTTGGAGAAACATGAACTCATATGGCAATTAAAGCTGAACTCTTTTAGGAAGCCTGGACTAAACTATTACTGTTCAATTTAAAGTGCACTGGAACTTAAAAAATTGCCACATTGTTTACATGACTAATTTTATTTTATTTTTATTTTATTCTACCAGTTGGTTTTAAATACAATTTTAAATCAGTTGTAATTTAAGTGTATATTTTGTTTCCATCATCATACATTTTTTCTTATTTTTTTTCTTTTTCTGGTTCTCTTTTTTCCACTTTATTCAAAATTATGTGTAATAACAATACTAACAAATTATACAATAATATTTTTATAGATAGTTTTTAGGGTTCTTGTACACAGACCTGAAGAAGTCTAGAAGGATGAAAGTGATCTTTGTTAACAATAGCTTATGAAAATAGACTATGATTTGTACAATTGATTTTTTACATGCAAAGTGTATATGTAGCACTGTTCCAAATTGCTTAGGGTAGAAGTTTGTAAGTTAGTTAAGATAGGGGCACCATAAAAAAGGGAGGGAAGTAAAAATGTTTTTGCAAGGGTAGTTTCGGTTGCTGCAGTAAAGAAATGCTTGTTTCTATACAAGAGTCCCAGTTTTTGATGAGTTTTCTTCATATTTTGCTGTATACGGGGGTCAAATGAAAGTTTATTGTCAATGATAACATCTAGAAGTTTGGTTTCCTGCACTATTTCTATGGTTCATAGGTTCATAGGTTGGTACTAGGCTGTCAGCCCCGGGGCCTGTACAAGCCTAGCCATAACAATTTCCTGGCTATTTCTTCCCACAATATATACTTCCCTGGACCCTTGTCTGGCAGGGTGACTGATGTAATCCCCAGGGTACATTTCCTATCTCCCATCCAGTCATCAAGTTTCCTTTTGAAGAGGGCCAAAGAGGCACTCAGCTTGACATATATGGGCAGTCTATTCCAGAGTATGGGGAGTCTCTGGGTCAGGAACCTATCCCTCCAGCATGTTTTGTTCATTGTGATGACAAGGTTTAGGTTCCTGGAGCATGTGGCTCTGATGGATTGGGATTTATTTAAGTGTAGCATGTCCAACAGCTCTGGGTTTGACATGGCCTTGTATGTTAAGCAGAGATGGCCTCTGAGTAGACAATATGTGACAGAGTATAGCTGGTGTTTTTTTAGTCAGTCAGCATAGGGCATCTGCTTTAGGCCTGTGATTCTTTTAGTGATGTGTTTCTGTGGCCTTTCCAGTTGTTGCAGATGTCTTGTGAGGTACATACCAAATGGGGCATTGTACTCTATGATGGGTCTAATGAGGGATGAGTACAGAGGGACAATGACCTCTTTTTCTGGATGAAAAGCCCTTTGTTATGAGGTGTGCCACATAGAAGGATGTCTTCACTGTTGTGGCGATGTGGTTATCGAAGGTGAGACCACTGTCAACCTGTGTTCCTAAGTTTCTTATCACACTTTCAGTGTTTAGTGTACTGCCACCTATGTGGTAATTCATGAGTACATGGTTTTTCCCAAAGGGGATAACTATACTCTTCTTGGAATTAAGCTTGAGCCCATGGCTCTGGCACCAAGCATCTGTTTCTCTAAGGCCCTTTTGTAGAATATCCACATAATTTGGGGATTCCGTAATGGCTCCCAGTTTGCAGTCATCTATGGCAGTGTTGTCAGATGCAAGGATGTTGAAATGATCGCTATCAGGGGAGGTGTTTTGGGGATGAAAGAGTACTAGTTTTGTCTTTGGATTAAGAAAAGAGTTGGGCATTTCTTAGCTAGGATTCAACTGCTGTAAGGACTGTTGAGTTTTTGAGAGTAGTTCTGGTAGTGATTGAGCAGTGCAGATTATGATGGAATCATCAGCAAATTGAATGAGGGTCCCAGGGTGAGAGGCAGCATGAAGGTTGCTTGTGAGAATGTTGGTTGAAGAGTAGGGGTCCTAGGATGGAGCCTTGGGGGACTCCAGTAGGGTTGTGGAGAATGGGTAACAGTTCGTTGGACCATTTCACTACTTGTTTACAACCCTTAAGGTAGCTCTGAAACCATTTTACTGTGTTATGTGAGAAGCCTAAGTTAGACAGTGTGTTCAAAAGTAAGAGGTGAGACACTGTGTCAAAGGCCTTGTTGAGATCAAGGAATACTGAGGCTGTATAGCATCCTGCATCTCTGGCCTTGTTCACGGTTTCTATAAAAGATAATAGGGCTGTAGCTGTGCTGTGGCTAGGTCAGAAGTCATCCTGGGTCTTGGTTTAAAGATGGTTTTGCAACAGATATTTCATTACCTGCTGATGGATACCTCTCTCGAGAATTTTGGATATGGGTGACAAGATGGCTATAGGACAGAAATTGGATGGATCCAAAGAGTTGCCTCCTTTGTGGATGGGGGTGATGTGAGATTTTTTCCATATGGTATGTACTGCTGATTTGGATAAAGACCTATTTATAAGGATACTGATTGGGTAGGTGACTGAGTTAGCAGCCAGTTTGTGGTAGTATGGGGGGAGATTGTCAGCTGAGGTAGAGCAGGGTTTTAGTTTTTGTAGCAGTTTCTGGGTATGGGCTGAAATGCAAATAGGGTTTGTATGACATTTTGTTGAGTAGGAGGGTTAGTAATGACAGGGTTAGAAGTAGTTGCTGGCCTAGGGTTCTGTGTCTGAATAAGCTGAAGTGTGGGGGTGGGGGGTCCAGCATTAGGGGTGTTAGTTAGTAGGTCTGAAATTAATTTTATGAAGTGCTTGTTAAAGTTTTCAGCTATTTGTGATGGAGGGGTATCAGGTGATAGGGTGTGCTCTCCATTTCTTCCAGGGTTAAGTAGAGAAGATATGGAGTGCCAAAATTTACTGGGGTTGATTTTATGCTGGAGTTGAAGCTGGTAATAATATGACTTCTTATCTCTGTTGATTAGTTTTGTCACTTTGTTACGTCGTGTTTTGAAATTAACATGATTTTGTTCATTTTTGTTTTGTTTCCAGGTTGAACAGGCTAGGTCCCTTTGCTTCATCAGGTGTTTACACTCCTTAGAGAGCCATGGGGCTGAGTTCTTTTTGATTCTTTTCATATGAATGGGAGCTAAAGTATGAGAGGAAAGGTGCTATTAAAGTACAGTACAGCATCATTAAGGGGTAGTTGTTTAAGGGGTGCCCAGTCTATTTCCTACAGGAGATTGTTGAATTTATGCTGACAAAAATAGTTGAGTTCCTAACTGATTTTATAGTGTATACTCTTAGTTGTTGGGAGTTTGTTCTAAGGGAGTAAGCTGGTAGATGATCACTCAGGGAGCTAGACAGTGTACCAGAAGAGGGATAATTGGCAGGGTGGGATACTAGAATCCAGTCTATGGTGGATTGGCAGGTAAGATCTTTGCTGTATCTTGTTGGAGTATTGATAAGTGGAAAAAAAACATACAGATTTATATTATTTGTAGGGGAGTCGGAAGCTGTGGTTTGCCAATCTATATTTACTTCTCCTAAGATTATTGTTGCAAGTTTTATTTTTGGGATGTCCAGGATAAAATATTTTACAACACTGGTATATTATTACCTGGGATATGTATTACTATTATGCAAATTCTTTTTGATAAATTGAGGTTCAAAAAGGAGATTAATACCTCAGCTTTGGAAAAGATGCGTATATTACTGGTGTAGGGTATGATGTTGGGTGTAGAGGGATATAGAAGTGCTATCTTTCTCCCTTTTTTTAGATCGGTCTCTTCTGGTTATTGCAAAGTTTGGAGGTATTATTTCTGAGTATTTTACATTTGAGTGTAGCCATGTTTCAGTAAGGGCTAGTATGTCAGGTTTATTTTGATCAATCCAGACATGCAGTGGGGCTATTTTATTACATATACTTCTAAGGTTAAGTGTAAATAAGGTTAAATCTTTGGGGTTACTCTTGTGGTCAGGATTAGAGGGTGGGCCAGGGTTAGGTTGTATGTCTTCATTTGAGTAGATAGGTAATGAGAAATGCGTACCATGGGAAGTGTTTTTATTCATAGATGAGGTTACTGGTATCAAGTGTGGTTTCAAAGGAGGTGATGAGGTCAGCTTGTGGCTTGAATAAAATGGGAAGGTATATGGGAAAAGCTGGGAGGACATACGTGAGAAGCTGTGTTGTTTATTGGGGAGAGGATTAGAGGAGGTTGTTGTGTATTGGTGTGTGGGGGTATGCGAAGATATAGCTGTAGTGAGGTTAAGAATTAAGAGTAAAGAGGCTATGCAAGTTAGGAGGAGCATGTCAACTGTGATAGTGAAATAGTAAAAGTGGAATTTGTGTGTTTGAATGTAGTATTGGGTGTAAATAAAGATTGTTATCATGTGATATGTATGCAGCTGAAGGTGAAGTTGGAAATGTTTTGACTTCAGAGTGGGCTTTGATAATGTGGTTAGGAGTTTTACTTTGCAGTTTGTGATAAGGATGGGTGGGTGAGATGTGATTGGTCAGTAGTAAAATTATGGTGCAATGCTAGTTTGTGTGTATAGTAGAAGAGGAGGTGGTAAGCCTGGAGTTAATTTAAAATAGTTTGAGGTGGTGATTGTATTGTGATGGTAAAGTAGAGTAAGATGCAAAAAATTATAGTACAGGGCATGTGAATTCAAGGTGATGGATATAAGGGAGAGCAGATAAGTTTGGCTTAATAAAAGAAAGTAAGGTGTGCATGAAATGTGGGTGTGGACAAGACAGAGTTCTATATAATTGGACTGTAGGAATGAGAGGAAGTGGTTTGCTTAGGATAAGAGTAGAGGTACTGGGGAGGGTGGGATATGGGGGAAAGGCAGGTGAGCAGAGTGAGCAGAATGAACGGAGCGGGAAGAACCCCCTCAGATGGTTTACCATCATAAACAATCAGTGAGGTAGGATGTTCATGGATAAAAAGAAAAGGTGTCTGAAATCTAAATATGAGTCTCGAGTCACAGCATCTACTTTTATAGCTTTTCAATGTCTTTCCAGGGATATAATACACTGATTAGAGTGAAATATGCTGAAGTGTTAATGTAGCTTCACCTTCAGCAGTAAAAGGCCTGTGAGTGTGGGTGAGTAAGTGGGAGTGGGGGTATCCTTCCGGCAGATTCAACACAATACAACAATATACACTAGACTTAACAAATTAAGTTATTTCAAGAAAATGTAAATACCTCACAACAGTTAGCTGCACAAAACCAAACAGTCAACAGGTAAAAAACAAGAAAAGTACAGTTCCACGGCTGATAAAAGATGAAATTCCAAATCCAGTGTAGTCAAAAAGTTTAATGAAAAAGATGAACGCTTTCACAATTCAAACAATTGCTTCTTCAGATCACAAAAAGACCAAAACACCACAGGTTTAAATACTCCATCAATTAACAATAATTAGTTATGTGATATGTAAAACAGCAGTGAATGTGCTCAAGAGGAGAGCTATTTAAAAAGACAACCACAGTAAAAAACATCCTTCATAAAAAACATATATACAAACAAGATGCATAAAAACTGTTAAAAATTCTACAACCCTCTAAATAACCTGAAAATCTAGATATATTTTTATTTTTTATATATATGTTAACTAATGTAGTATAAATATTGTATAAAATTACTTTCTCAAACCCCTGTTCTTTAATTCTGAATGTGTAATGGCAGAATGGGAATCTCAATATATTAAAGGCCTAATAGGGAAGTATATAAGTATTTGTAAACTTGTGAAACAACAATAGCGAACTGAGTTATAGCCACAAAAAAGGCACAAATACGTGTTTAGCACTTTCTTCCACTTTAATTTAAATGTGAACTTCTTCAGAATCTCAAACTCGTGTCTTTTATAAAACACATACAGGATATGATATTATAATTGATGTGATTTGATTCCTGTTAATTATTCAATTATGACAAATCTTTTCTTTAATAAAACATTCTAAATGCTGTCTAAATACTGTTGATGTAGGTAAATGTTATCCATAAATTTTTCAAAAGGAAGAACAAATCTTATAACTTTCAAAGTCCTTACTTCAAGTGGACTATCACTTTTAATAATGTCTTAATTTATGTCACCATAGCGATCTCAATTTGAACATGAATGTTAATATCAATACGAATATGTGCACTCCTAAGCCAGTGCACATCTCCGTGATGTGCACTTTACATCGACTGACGATCGCTTGATCAAAAAATCGTTTTATATTCTCTATTGGGTGCATGCACTTGAAAAGAAATGGTGAATGTCCAAAACACTCGCACCCACATGCGGTAAACCTGTAAGTGTGTGCACTCATGCCTGCCAGTGTGCGTGTGAACTGACATACTGACACACACATACGCATACACTCCCACACACTCACACACACTTGCGATACCACAACTCACACATGTACACACACACACACACACACACACACACACACACACACACACACACACACACACACACATACATACACACACACACACACACACACACACATGCCCACACACTCTCATTCACTCACACACCCACACACCAACCCATGCTCACTAGAAAAACACAACTGATGCACTCACACATACCCACTCGAACTCATTCACACAATAGCAAAACACACATGTGCACGCACATACATGCACACACACACACACACACACACACACACTCTCACACCCCCACACTGCACTACAAACACTCACTGTGACTAATGCACCAACATCACTTCCACACACCCACTGTGGCAAACTGAATGTCACACTTATATGTGTCACCATGATCTATTCATGTGTTTTCCCCAAAATGAGGATGACCATAAAATACTTTTAACATTTGTGTAACACTACCTATATTATAAATATAAAATGTTTTTTAACATATAGGTAGTGTTACACAAATGTTTGTAAGTTAGTATGACAATAGTTCATTGCTTGGAATGTTATTACAATCTTATATATGAATAGAAATGCAGACATGTATTACCTTTATGGTGTTTAAGTTTTAAACTTTTTAGTTTATTTTTATATATGTGTCGCTATCAAAACAAACAATTCGTAGTTTAAAACTATTTGATGTTTTTAAGTATTTTGAAAGTATTGTTATGTGTAGAACATGATAGTGTCACCAGACACACAGATAGGATTATGAATTTATTAGCGTATTTTTAGTATTTTATGGTCATCCTCATTTTGGGGAAAGCACATGAACAGATCATGGTTACACATATAAGTGTGACATTCAGTTTGCCACAGTGGGTGCGTCGAAGTGATGTTGGTGCATTAGTCACAGTGAGTGTTTGTAGTGCAGTGTGGGGATGTGAGAGTGTGTGTGTGTGCATGTATGTGCGTGCACATGTGTGTTTTGCTATTGTGTGAATGAGTTCGAGTGGGTATGTGTGAGTGCATCAGTTGTGTTTTCTAGTGAGTATGTGGAGGAATGAGAGTGTGTGGGCATGTGTGTGTGTGTGTGTGTGAGTGTGTGTGTGTGTGTGTGTGTGTGTGTGTGTGTGTGTGTGTGTGTGTGTACATGTGTGAGTTGTGGAATCGCAAGTGTGTGTGAGTGTGTGAGAGTGTGTATGAGCACGTATGTGTGTGTCAGTATGTCAGTTCACACGCACACTGGCAGGCATGAGTGCACACACTTACAGGTTTACCGCATGTGGGTGCGAGTGTTTTGGACATTCACCATTTCTTTTCAAGTGCATGCACCCAATAGAGAATATAAAACAATTTTTTGATCAAACGATTGTCAGTCGATGTAAAGTGCACATCACGGAGATGACATATTCATATTGATATTAACATTCACGTTCAAATTGAGATCGCTATGGTGACATAAATTAAGACATTATTAAAAGTGATAGTCCACTTGAAGTAAGGACTTTGAAAGTTATAAGATTTGTTCTTCCTTTTGAAAAAGTTATGGATAACATTTATCTACATCAACAGTATTTAGACAGCATTTAGAATGTTTTATTAAAGAAAAGATTTGTCATAATTGAATAATTAACAGGAATCAAATCACATCAATTATAATATCATATCCTGTATGTGTTTTATAAAAGACACGAGTTTGAGATCTTTCTGAAGAAGTTCACATTTAAATTAAAGTGGAAGAAAGTGCTAAACACGTATTTGTGCCTTTTTTGTGGCTATAACTCAGTTCGCTATTGTTGTTTCACAAGCTTACAAGTTCATCGCTCAGTCCGTTGTTGCAGTTTTTTCAAGTATATAAGTATTCTTTCATCATTTTGTAGACGATCTTTTCCTTTTATGGAAAGGAACTGAGGCAGACCTTTTACAGTTCTTTGATTATGTGAACACGAGAGTCAGTTTCCTGAAGTTTACTTTTGAATACTCTTCTGAATTTTCACATTATTTGGATGTACAAATACAGCGAGATAAAGAAGATGGCAGTATTTCCACAAATGTTTATAGGAGAGAATGCTATGTACCTTCTTACCTGCATAGAGATAGTGTGCATCCGGGACATATATTCCCTAAAGTTATGAAGGGACAAATGTTACGTGTCTCAAGATTAACAGTTAATGATATAGATTTTGAAGAGAGCTTGGTTAAACTTATTAAAGATTTTGAACATAGGGGCTATGATAGTACTGAGATTCGTAAAACGAGTGATGTAATTAGGAAGGAGAGGAAGAATCTTGGTAAACCTTATTTTTCTCACCCCAGAGAAGAAATGTTTCAAACCACAGATTTAGAAACAGAAAATTTTGTTTTAATTTAACATACAGTAGTGAAGTCAATGTTTTTAAGAATATAGTTAGTAAACATTGGCATGTTTTACAAATTGATGAAAATACAGCTGGGATTCTTGGAACTAAGCCCTCTTTTGTTTACAGGAATAAAAAATCAGAAGACAGCTATGTTAACCTAAATATGAAGGGCAAGATATGAACTATGTACTGACATGCACTAAGAGATGTGGTGCTTGTAATTTTTGTACCAGTATAAATGAAGATCCGAGCTTTATACAGCCTGACTCTGGGCATAAGTTCATGCTTAATGTTAAAGCAGATTGCAGCACCCAAAATCTAGTATATTTAGCTAAGTGTATGGCATGTAAAAAATGTTATGTTGGCAAGACCAACAGACGTCTCCATGAATGGATAAGAGACCATTTATATTTTATTAGTAAAAGATTAGAGTACAGCGCACTTGCTAAACATGTAGCGCAGGAAGGGAATCAGCATAAATTTGCCTTTCAGGTATTGGAGGTTACCAGGACTGATATGAGATTAGGTGATATTATTATTAACACTGAACACAATGAAACTAGATGGATTCTCAGACTTAGAGCGCATAAAGGCTCCGGTCTAAATGATGTAGTTCCCCTGAAACCAGAATTAAAGAACAGGGGTTTGAGAAAGTAATTTTATACAATATGTATACTACATTAGTTAACATAACATATATAACAAATAAAAATATATCTAAATATATCTAGATGTTCAGGTTATTTAGAGTGTTGCAGAATTTTTAACAATTTTTATGTATCTTGTTTGTATATATGTTTTTTATGAAGGATGTTTTTTACTGTGGTTGTATTTTTAAATAGCTCTTTTCTTGAGCACATTCACTACTGTTTTAAATATCACATGACTAATTATTGTTAATTGATGGAGTATTTAAACCTGTGGTTTTTTAGTCTTTTTGTGATCTGAAGAAGCAAGTGTTTGAATTGTGAAAGCGCTCATCTTTTTCATTAAACTTTTTGACTAGACTGGATTTGGAATTTCGAAATTAAGTTATTTGAAGATTGCCTTACATAGATTTAACTTGGTTATCTCTTCCTTGTGAACTTTAGCCAACTGCAGGTGAAATTCAGCTGTGTAAGTTCTTTAGGTAGTGCGATATGATACGTCTGACTACTGCTGCTGCATGTGCCTGTTTCACAGGGAGAAAAAGAGAGAGAGAGAAAAAGTTAAGGATTTCTTGATGGTTGATCTAGTTAGGTACAGTACTGTTTGTCTATATTCATCCACATTAAGCAATGTTTGGCAAAGAGTAGTGCATTATATTTCACAGTTGTGCATTTCAGCTTTCTAGCCTTTAAACAGGACAGTAAGCTTACATGAGATATGTGTAGGTATGCAAGTTTGGGATTACTAAAAACAAAAATGGTGGCTTCCACAGTATAGAAGGACAGAAAGAAAAATAAGCTAAACTAACAAGAGATGTGTGTTAGCATGCAAGTGTGGGGTTACTGAGATGTAGGTTTACAGATGTTAGAGGGACAGGTAGAAAGAATATCTGTTCGTTCCCACTCTTTGCTACACAACATACAATCTGTAAATCTGATATTTAAGCACTTAGAAAAGGCAGCCAGCTAGAGTGTGTAACATATATGAAAAAAAAAAGGAAGCAACTCTAGAATGACAAAACTCTTCAGAAGCAGAAACTCTCATATATTAACAATCACCTACATTATCCAGTAATTGCACTGTTCATACAAACATAAAATCAGGTATTACAATAGAAGCCTTCAGTAGAAGTGAGTGGAGACATATATACATAAGATTAACATATGTACTACAGATTAGCAGGGTGAAAGAAAAGAAAAAAAAATTAATGCCACTTTAAATTTATGGCTGACGTCACCATGCATCCCAAAAATTAATGCCACTTTAAATTTATGGCTGATGTCACCATGCATCCCCAGCGTATAGGGGCGTGCATGATGACATCAGCTCTGTTGACTCAGAGAGACTTATTTAATGTGATTTTATTGTTTTCTTGGGCTTTTTTCCAGTGTATTTTACCCAGTCTTTTTGAATAAATGCTTGCAGTCCTCTCAGCTTGTAAGTCTTCACCTCCGTTGCATTGGTTTTCGGTCTCGGACGAACTGTTAATTGGAAATTGCAATGCAGCAACAATAAGCAGAACAGAGCTGTGCATGGAGTCAAGTTAACATCTAACTTCTGCCCAGTCAATTGCCTCAGTCTAGCAATAATTATGATCTGTAGGAGCACCAACTACCAAGCAATCTATATGGAAACTGGTATAACCACAGACATTGTAAAATAAAAGGTTATGCAGGTAGTATACCATAATAAAACATAGAATGAATTTTATCTCAGAAACATAGTAACATTTAGAAAGCATGGATTGTACAATTAATAGCAAGGGGAAAACATGGACATTGGTAAATGGTAAAATGGACAATGGCAATGGACATTTTTATTCATAGCAGTCAGAAATGTTATGTCACTAATTAACTGGGTGAGCAAGCAGCTCAAGGGGGATCCTGAGAGGGAGAAACTATACTGCTGAGGTTGAATTAGAAAAGAAAATGCATTATTTTGTGTAACAGTTTTTAAATGATGCATAGAATTATGGGCACGGTAGGCAATGGTTGGCACGGAAATGTAGTTAAGGAGATTCAGGAAGCAGGCTGCCAACAATAGTGCGGGAAGCACTGGAAAATAATCAGTAAGAGTTGAAGGTAAGCAATGATGTCTTCCAATGCATTATTTGTGGTCCCTAGTTAAGTGTTGCTGTAATTATCATTTGCAGGTCGTAATTACTTTTAAAAGAAAAAAAAAACATAGTCCAGCAGGGATTTTTACCAGTTTTGCAGCACGATACACCAACTGTCCATGGTTTGGGGGCATTGTGCCCCACAGTGTATGAATCATTCATTATATGCAGGCTGCACATGGTCAGATGTCATCATCATCAGTAATCTGACCCAGTAAACAAAAATAAAGAAAATAAATGATGTGTCTGCTTCATGTAAAAAGAAAAAAAAAACTGTTCCTCTGCAATGTAAAAGGGTACTGTTACTGTAATTCAAACATGACTCAGATGAACAGTTATTAGCTAATCTGGTTGTTTGCATACCAAGGGTATGAGAGGGTGATCTAATGGTTAAGGTGTTTGCCTTACAAGCACAAGGTGCAAGGTTTGAGTCTCAGAAGGAATAATTGGCTAGGCTTACAATGGCTCGCAAGGGCAATTAGCTTAGTACTAACCTATGAACCCCCTTCCCCTCCTTATACAACCAGTGTAGTGCATAATCTCCAGCTCTGTCTGATGTTCATACACTGATCTTTTTCATGTAAGGTTATCAAGATCTAATGGTCATAAGGCTCAATAATCGTGTTTTTAACTTTACTTAGCATGGACCTTCTCCATCCTTATGCTTACATATATAAATGATATTTCTTCATTACTTGATTTAGTGTGGGCTTACTGTTAGTGTTCACTGTTCTACATGTTGTGGCCATTTTTATAACAATCAAATATGTGATAGTCCATTTAGCGACCATGTCCATGACCATAATTGTTGAGTAATGAGGACAGATATTGGTGGATTAAAATGAAGGCATTTTGAGTATCATTTTTATGGTTGAAAAGTTCTGAAATTGGTACTTTTGTCATTATTGGTTCATACATTTTGTTTTACTGCTGCTTACTAGAAAAAATGTTCAAAATTACAAATTTAAAACACAGTGCGACAAACGTTGCTGTATTAAACAAGACATATAACTTTAAGGTGAATCAAAGTACACATGCATTAATGGATGGCCCTAAAATGTATGCAGGGGGTGACTTGTTTAAACAGCCCAAGGACCAAGGCACACTTAACCTGTTACCGTCCAGATGCATTTTCAGTGAATGTGAGCTTCAAGGGAAGAGGGTTTATTGTTGTTCATGCTAAGTCTGCTTTCAACAAACGTTTACTGTTGCTCATGCTAATCCTGTTTTCATTGTGCAACTGCTTTGTCTTGCATTGTTTAACGTCCATCTGTGTTAGTGCTATAAAATTTGAAATAAAAAGTTTTAAATTATCTCAGCATCTCTGTATCATTGTAATGGTAAAGAAGAAAATAATAGCAGCTAGTGTGCACACTGACAATTTCGAACAGTCTTTATGGCAATTGGGAAGAGATAGCCAAATAATGGGACACTGGAATGACTATGGGGCGGTGGTCCATTACCCTACCTAGTGCCCCATTTGACCAAGATCGTATCTGGTAAGAGGAACACTCAGGAATCACTACATAAAAAATTTACACTGGGGAAAGAAGAGGTAGAAGTGAATAGCTGGCACCGTAAAATATAAGCTGACAGGGACAGATTACAAGCTCCATCATGGAAGATGTGATAGGAGCAGTAATTAAGAGGAGAAACAGGGAGGTCCTCATGCCTAGATGGGTTTCCCTCTGAGATTTATAAATGGGGAGCCAGAAATAAGGAAGACTTTGTCTTTGACTACATTACACAGCTCCTTGCTTTTCCCCAAAGAAATGTCATCATCCATGAAATACACAAGAACAATATTGTTGCCAAATCCATAGAGCAGTTGCCTAGCCAAGATTATATCAGCCCTATATCTCTGCTAAATACCAATACTACAAACAGCATTGTTCTGGTTATATTTTATGTTATTTAATATATGAGCATGTATAGCAGTTTATATTTATAAAAAATGTTATTTTAGGTTTTTACAAAAGTTCAAAGTTTGATACATTTTCAAATATTAATATAAATAAAACACTATTGTTCTGGTTATATTTTGTGTTTATTATTTTGTTCTTCAATGTGCGTTTGAATGTTTGGTAGCCCATAATTCCATTGGAGTAGGTGGAGATTGCATAATGATATATGTAAATTTTAAGTTAATCACCGTACAAATATTTGACCTGTTGTACCTACTTTTCATAGGCCTTTGTCCAGGTTATTGATGTTTCCAGGTTGAGAGGTATAGTTCTCTCTGTTTCTCTGTGAATCCTGTCCCCCCTCCCAAAAACTTGCTTAGTGTTTCCACCTTAAACTCACCCAAGAATGGAGTTGTGAGCAGCAGCACAGATTCCAGATTTCTATACGGGGGGAAGTGACTAAAGTGCATAGTATTCTCTAGATAAGATAACAGATTAGAGGATACATGATATTTCAAAGCTAACTGCACCACTGTGCAAAAACTGGCTCTGGATGATTCAGTTGTGATGACTAAAGTCACCAAAAAATGTGTGTTGAGGATTGACATATGCCAGGGACCCATGCTAACAGCAGGAGGGGAATATGTGCCCTTTTGATCAATGTATGTTCACAATAAAGCCCGGCAGCCTTGGATCAATAATCTACTGGCCAGATGGTATCCAGTTGCCCAGCTTGGGTTACCTGAGATAGCACTTTTGAGAGAACATAAACTATGGATTGCTGTACTCATTGTTGGTTCATTGACAGGACTAAGGTTGGAAGGGGATGACGTGATAGTAAGGAGGAGGCTGGAAATCCTATGCATTCAGGAGACAAGATGGAAGGGGTAGTGCAGAAAAGCATTTTGGCTTGGATCCATAGTCTACTATTCAGGTGAAGGACAGACTACAAATTGTGTGGGAATTGTGGTAAGGGTGTGGCTTCATACGACAGTGAGAGATGTCAGCAGAATTAGTGACAGACTCATGGCAATCAGACGTCAGCCTAATGATAAGGCAATATTCATAATCTCAGCCTATGCCACACAGCAGGGCTGTGATAGTGAGAAAAAGAGTGCATTCAGACAACAGACCTACTATACAAAGCAGGACAACAGGAATTGGTGTTGGAAATGGGTGACATAAATGTACGTATCAGGACAGACCATACCTATCAACTTCCTAGATTTTTGCGTCATATTTTTCTCATAAAGTCCGGCATACGGACATCTGGAAAAAAGTGAAAAAATCAACATTTTTCAGGATGTCTGATTGGTAGACAGGTATAGTTTGTTAATTTAAAAAAAAATCCCAATTGTGAATGGCTGTAAATCCAGCAGATACAACAAGAGACAGTAAAAGAAAAATAAAACCACTGAAATCAACAGCAAACAAGTCTCCTTTAATATGCAACACTAGCTTTTGCCAACCAACTTCTTCAGGCAACAGATAAAACAATGAGACACACAGTTGTACTTATGTAATCCAAAAGTCACATGACAGGAAGTTACTTAATTAATAAATAAATAATCAAACATTTTCATGTAAACACTTAAGCAAAGGTTTTAACGTAAAGGTACCATTCAATCCAGGTGGCAGATGTGCTCTAAACCTAAATATCCACTGCATCTCTTCATTCTCTGTAAGGTATTTAATGTCACCACCTCACAGTGGTAAATTTATAACCTTTAAAATAGCAAATTTAAAACTATGCATATTACCCTTTTCTATGATATGTTTATATAATGCATTAGTGTTTACTTTCCATCTTATTCCTGAAAAGTGGTTACCTATACGTTCTTTTAACGTTCTGTTAGTCATACCTATGCAATAACTGTCACAAGCCATACATAACGCAATATACACTAAACTACCTGTATTAAAATTTCCATACGTTTTTAAAATAAAATTACAATCTATTACAGGATGCTTAAAAACCTTTTGAGAATAAATATAGTCACAATAAATACAATCATTACATTTAAAAGTACCTGACTTTACACTCAGACACCTAAAGTAACCTTTTGGTTGTTCCTTATAACATAACAATTGCTTAAGAGAAGTACTGCATTTAAAACCAAATGTAGGTCATGTTGGTAATTAATTGTTAAACTCTGATATATCAGCTAAAATAGACCAATATTTATTTATGACCTTTTGTACCTTATGTGTATTCTTATTATAGGTCAACATGCATCTTACTTCTCTTTTACTATTCTTGAAGTTGAGTCTATGTTGTTTAACTGGAAAAAAGTGGGTCTAGCAAGTTCTGTATGGTGTTGAATGACATCCTCTTGTCCTAATAAAATTTCAGAATTATGATATCCACATGTATAAAAACCACCAGCTGTACACTCTAGTTGGTTAACATATTCAAGTCAGAAGTATTGAGTCTAGCAACACAATAAATCTGACCTTTAACAATGTTCTTAAACATAAAGGAAGGATGCATACTGGTACAGTGTAAATAAGTATTCTTTTTAACTGACTTACTATAAGATTGTGTTTCAATAGTGCCTAATGAATCCTTAAATGTATATACATCCAAAAATGTTATTTTAGAGAGGGATACTTCATGTTTAAATTTCAAAAACTTAACTGTACAAGAAATGTATTCTACAAAGTTGTTAAGACTAGATTCATCCCCAATCCAGACCATAAAAATGTCATCCACACATCATCTATAAAAACATATAAGATTTCTAAAGGGACTGACATCAGATAAAATGTACTTTTCTTCCCATATGAATATAACAATGTTAGCATATGCATTGGTGACAGGTGTTTCCATTGCCACTCCCTTGGTTTGATGATAGACGTTTATCTCAAAGAGAAATACATTATTTTTTAACACTAACAATAATAGATCACATATTAACTGAATCTTCTCTAATGTGTAATCAGAATAATTACATACATTTTTTATACTGTCTATCCATATATATCATGAGGGATGACAGTAAAAAGAGAGTCTACATCAAGTGTTACAAAAGAAGATTTAGATTCAACAGTTGCTTGTGACCAAGCATATAATTGTTCAAGGAACATTGTGGTATCCTTCAGAATTATGCTGGTCTTATCTAAACATGGTCTTAATTGTTTCTCTAAATATTTTGAGATAGGCTCTGTAACCCATCCCTTAGCCAAAGCAATTGGTCGCATAGGCAGTGTGGTTAGGGACTTACGTATCTTTGGTATCCCATAAATCACTGGTAAATTTGGGGTGTTAACAAAGTAGTCAAACAGATCATCTGTAATTCTGTGGCAATCATGCATGTTGACAATAGCCTTCTTAACATTTAAAGCTATAATATTACTATCTCTTCTACTTATCAGCCATACAACTCATATAATAGCCTTTATCAAGCATGACTACCCCACCACCCTTATCAACATTTTAATCACAATTCTATCATTAGTAATTAGAGATTGTATAGCCTTAAATTGCGCTAAAGTCAGGTTATGAAATTTTCTACTTATTCCAACTTTATATAATTTGTAGATCTCTCTTTCAACATCTCTTTCAAATACTTGTAATATAGTATTGTTGTAAGGAATAAATAAACTAGACTGTTTAAGTGAATCAACTGCATAACCAGTATCTACACCTAACATAAGCTTCAAGTTTAGATTTCTTATAAACTGTTTAATTTCCAAAAGTGTCACAGAGATGTCTACAGTCTTAGAAGGGACAAAGGTTAGTCCTTTCTTTAAAACAAAAAGTTCATCTTCAGTTAACTCATATTTTGATAAATTAAAAATCACCTCCTTGTTTGGCTCCTAGTAACGAGTCTATATTAGCTAAATGAAAAGACTACTGAGCGAATCTCAGTTGAGCGACACATAATGAGTGAAAACCGGTAATATTGCAAGAATGAACAGAGATTGCCGTAGGGAATTCGTCCCTTTACTTCAATGCAGTGCGATCTTGGAGTTGGTATATTTAAGTAAGGGGGTGTGGGGGGTGCAGGGGGGATTGCCCCTGTATAAAACACTTAGTGAAAGTTTACATGGTTTACATGTTTAGTTTAGTGGATTTGAAATTCCCAGTTTTTGCTCTTCATGTGTTGCGCAACTGCGATTCACTTAGTAGAGTTTTTGTTTAGCTAATATAGACCCCCTGGTAACTGATCAATTATTGTGTTTCTCCTTGTCGTTGTTTTGTAGGCTCTGCATTCTTTCCCTTGGTCAGAGCATTGGAAGAGGATGTTCAAACAGTAATGGAAAATCCACCAGACTGAGCGCTTATACAAGGTTAGTGTCAACAGTAGTAGAAAAAGAACTATTCTTATTCATAGATTCAGGACCATTATTAATTTTTCCTGCTTGAGAGTCTTGTAAGGAACAGTCACAATTTGGTGTTAAAAGTGCAGAAGACTGCACTTGAGCTAGCACTTCTTCTGGAAAAGGATTCACTTGATGTAATACTTCCTTATTGGCTGTCGGTTTCTCTCTGGGCCAAACGAAAACATTCCTTTTACTAAAGTCTGTCAGATCTCTTTTTCATTTTTCTTTAACTGCTATAAGCTTTTGCTCAAAAGCAGATAAAGTTCAACCACTTCATTAAACAGACTTGAATGTTCATTCAATTCTATATTTGAAGTTAAATCATAGTATTGCTGCTCAATCTCACTATGAAGTTCATGCTCTATAGGTTGAAAATAACCATTCATAAGTTCCATGTATCGTAACAAGCAGCTTAAATTAACAACCTGCCAACATCTCAATAAATCAGGGAAAAGTTCTCCATAAGAAGACATTTTCAGTATTCTTAACCTTCTAGGCACAACTTTATGATGTAAATATGTAGAAAACCATAGGCACTGCCATTGCAAGTGCTTATACTTCATGACAGTCTGTTCAAAAGCACAAACCTTATTTTTGTACTGCAGAATTAATTCAGTATCATCCACTTGAACATTTGTTTAATTCAGTAGCACTGTTATCACACAAATCAAGTAACGGATTGTTACTTACATCGATGATGTTAGTCATTGATCATAGCACTGTAGATGGTATATTGCTGGTTGATGGTAAATATATCCAAGGGCTACATGGACATGTCAGGCAAGTGTCAACCATTCACCAAACAGAGGACAAGCAACAAAAAAATCCCAATTGTGAATGGTTGTAAATCCATCAGATACAACAAGAGACAATGAAAGAAAAAAAAATGTTTGTTGATATATCGGAGTTTAAATGAAGTTTGGCAACAAACTAAGTTGTCCTGGGACATCTTCATGGGGGATTAGGTTAATATTAGGATGTGTTAAGTGGGTTGGGGAGGTGAAAGGGTTAAGTGAAGGCAGGGATAGTTGGGAGGAAATGAGATAATGATGGGGAGGGGCTTAAGAGGTTTAGTCTAGTGTAGTGGGTTAAGCAATCACATTTTGGCGTGAACTTGCTAGAGCAGGCTCTCGTCCATGACGACCTGAAGGTATTGGTGGCCTGGTAGGCCTTGGAAAGGTGGGGTATGGAGGAGGTGAGTGAGGCTTGATTGCAGGGGCTGGTAGTGTTTATTGGGGGGACAGTGGTGGTTGTGTGTGGTCGGTCCAGTCATAGTTTTTTAAATTTTTTTTGCTTTGTTTTTTCTCCACTTGCTGCTTGGGGCTCTGCTGTGAGCCTTAATGCAATGGTTGGTAGTGGTAATGGTTTAATGGGGCAGGCGGTGATGGTTTCAGTCCAATCATGGGAGGGTGGGGGTTTACTGTATCTTCGTTTTTTTGCTGCTTGGAGCTTCTCCGAGGTATATAGACAGAAGGAAAACCTTGGGTTGATGTTTTGATTCCATCGCCCGTTGTTTTGTGCCACAAGCTTTGGCATTTGCTGTTGGTTTGGTTTGCTAACATTGGAGAAGTGGGTGAGCTAGCCCTGGTTCTTAGGGGCAGAGTTTCATTTGCTGTACTGGTGTGGCGGTCCAGCTGGTTCAGGGTTCATCTTTTACTTTACTGAAGCCGCAGGTGATTTTCCCGGGCTTTGGGCAGGTGGGCTGACTGTGATTGCCATACATGCTTGGTGGCAGTGTCTGTCTGAGGATTGTGACAGTCGTTTCTTGGCTGCACAGATTCCACAGAGTATCCAGACATGCCTTTCAACATTTGGCGTGCTCCGCTCGCATTTGTTCCCCTGTTTGGTTGGAAGATCACTTTCTGCAGTTTTGTTTTCTGGGAGTGAATAGAGATAATAAAAATAAATAAATAAATAAGACACTGTTTTGAAACGGCTGCCCATTTCTGGATGTTCTGAGTGGTATTAGTGCCATTTGAAATAAATTCTCAAAAAAGGGAAAGAAAGGAAAGGAAATATTTTGATGCAATATTAAAGTTGGCTTCGTATGGTCTGTTCGTCTTGGCATTGGCGTGTCAAGGAGTTGGTATGGGAGTTGGGGTGCTTCTTTGTAACATGCTATGCCTTAAAGATGGGCCCTGTCTGGGTGCAGTCCCTGCTGAGTGCAGTTTGGAGGGCTGTAGGGACTCCTTTCATTGGTGGAGGGTGGACACAAACATGATGGGATGTAAAAAAAAAAATGGGAAGAAGTGGTTTCGGGCAAAGCTGTTTAGAAGAAAACAAAGGGGGAGAAGAGAGAGATAGGGGGCTTTGCGCTGGGCATGGAGCCTGGGTGGACTCTGGTTGCCAGGGTCCTATGCAGCTTGGGGGTAGGGCTTGTTCTGTCAATCTGTTTTCATGGTCGTTGGCTATTTCACGGGCTTGAGTGTCGGGGTGAGAGATTGAGTCTAATGCTGCATGTGATGGAATGGAATGGAGTGCGGGTGAGGTGCGTTCAACAGTCGGTTTGGCAGCATAGGCAATTTGTCGTGAAACAGATTTTATGATGTGTCCATAGTTGATGGAGGCTGGTGTGTTCAGTGAGTAGTGTTGTGAGACTGGTTGCCTTCATTGTGGCTTCCCCAGCCTGTGTGCCTGGACCTCTCGGCTTTTCTCTGTACTTTTGCTGCCAAGTATATCTTGGCCCAGATAGCGTCCTTGAGGTTTTATGGGGTGCCAATGCGGGCATGCGTGGTTAATGTCAGCAGTATAAAAAAAAAATGGTGATCACTTGTGTGTTTAACACATCTTAAGCTTTTGAGTCTTCCCATGCTCCTGCGATATTGAGCAATAATTAACTTAACTCTTTTAACTTAACTTTTGGAGGCTACTGAGGAGATTTAGGATGCTGCTGAGATTTGGTGTTATATATGTTTGGTAATATTGAGCGCCTTGTTGTAAACACTACCCTGACTTAGAAACAGCCACTATAGTTGCTTCAGGCTGTTAAGACTGTCATTTTGGAGCTGTGCTGTGAAACTCAGGGAAGGCAGCAGATGCTATTGCACATTGAATTTCACTTTTTTGAGAGTCTATAGAGTTTTCCCCTGGTGAAAGTAAAGTTGCTAGGATGGGAAGGGGTGAAGTGCTTTCTTGGATGCAAATGGTTATGGGAATTGTTTTTGGCACTGTGCTTTAGGTAAATGTTTGAAAAGAAAGACATTGAGCAGCTGAGCAAAGGGGCCTGCCCGCACAGCTTGCAACTGAGCAGCTGGGCAGAGGGGCCTGCCTGCACAGCTTACAACCTTGTATTGCTAAAGGTGGTATAAGCTCGGTATGTGGACCAGAGGTGTGCTAATCATACCTCTCAAATTAGCACAAGTATCCTGAGCAGAGACCACTAGTTCTGATTTAACAATGCAGTTCATCCGTCCCCCCTTTCAGATTACTCATTGGAGGTAGTGATTTGAACACATGCCTGCAGTACTGATTTAGGGCTGTGGTTAGAGGGAAGGGAGAGGAAGAAGGGAAGAAGAGAAAAAGGGAAAGAGATAAAAAAAAAAAAACTGCGCAGGGTTGTGACCATTTGTGATTTTCTTGCCCATCGTTAGCGGAGGGGGGGTGGTGGTTTTGCTTTCTGGTTCCCTTAGCGAGTTTCACAGGCTTTGAGGCAGGGTTGTTTTCCATGCATTCGTGGTAGTACTTGAACTGTTTTCATCTACCTATTAGCTGTACAGATTTTGCAGAATGTTCATTCCTCCCTTCATGTTTGGGCCCATTTCTAATATATTGCTGGTTTTCTGGCAAATCCTGGCTAATGATTTAGGGTTGAAATCAGCAAATAATGACTGACATTTGAGTTTTTAGACTTCATATCCTTCAGAAAATTCATGCTAATGAGAAACATGATGTTCTATCAATTTTCTAGGTTGTAGGAACAACATTTAAAGTAGTCCTATTTGAGGGCCTTTGTCCCCCCTTTATTGATAGAGCAAGGATCCTGGACAAAACTAAGAGATTGAGAGGTAGGTAGTATGTGGAAATGGTTTTCTTGGTCTTTCTTGGGCTGGTTTGCCTTATGGCAGTGGCTTTTGCATTTGGAGGTATATCCCCGTGGTTGTTTCGTGAGCTTTTCAGGTGCATGAATCATGGTCATGCATTAGGCAGGTGCGAGGTGGATTACCCATTACCCATTATGGGGGAAGGGCAAGATGGAGGACAGGGGCCTTACTTCTCAACAGTTAAGAGTTAGTAGAATGTACAGATATCAGTCAGGTTTCCAGTGCAAACTAATTACTGGGGGTCATGTGCAGATTATATGCTGGGTAGGTAGAAAACAATGGAGGTTGGGTTATGACAAGAATATAATTTCTGGACGTGTGGGTGTGTGTACCATTCTGAATATCCATGCTACTGCAAACTGTTCTATTAACCTTTTAAGTTTGTAAGAGGAATATTTAAAATACTACCTAACTGTATTTTGTAAGCTGCTAGTCAGCTATTATTAGGTGGTGAATACTGATAGGTCCCTTCATAAATTTATTTTGGGTATTTGATAGGGTCATTGGAAGCATAGTTTCAGTTTTGGCTGCTTTGTCATAGATGTCAGTGCCAATAGTACATTTCTTCCTGGGTTGAAAGGATAGGTTGTCCTTGAAGATGTCTTGGAATGTGTGATGTATTTTGGATGATTTACATGTCTTTTTCTTTCTTTCAAATGCAGTCTTTGAACACTGTAGCTATAATTTGTAATAGGTGGGTATAAGGTGGATCCTTCTCTTTACATATTAGAGGGTTTAATTTTGTTCTTTTCTTTGTAGATGGTGGTGTGCTGAGTACCAGTTGTGATGATACACAGGGAATTCGGAGATGATGGAAGCAGTGGTGAGCGAGGAGGTTACACATGGGGAGGACAAGGTCACAACAGTTATTGACTGTAATTGCTGAAGGACAGAAGGCATCATGCAGTGGCTTGAAAAGGGGATCTGAAAGATAACGTTTTGATAGGATGGATGTTTTGCCACCAGAATGGGGCACAAGGTGGGTCCAAGTAATCACCTTATTAAGGTATATTAGAGCTCTGTGTTCAATTAGTGGGAGTTGATTATTGCATTGGTATAGGGTGCAAGTAAGGAAGAGGTAGGTAGGGGGGGCCAAAGGGAAACGGTTGGGGATAGTTTATAGGGAGTGTGGGGATGAGTAGAGTCATGACATTCATTTTATTTTATTATTTATTTATTTTACATTTGTTAACCGGGATGGTCCGACTGGATACATGTCCTTTTTCAGCGGAGGCCCGGGGAGAAAAGCTCCAACAGAGTTACATTGATAATTAGGTACAGTAAATGAGCTGAAAGAACTTAACAAAAACATAGGCTATTTACATACAAGTACAAGACTGCCATTACTATTTCTGAGATTACTACAAATGTAACATTATTAACATATTAGCAAGGACGGTAGGCAGTATAATGACATAGAGTTAGACAGGATACATATTTCTTTATCACAGTATACAAAGTACTTATCATCTTAGCTAGTTGTTTATGTTTTAGTTAATGGCACAGAGCTAGTCTGGGTTTGAGCAAGGACATAGCCAGTGTGACTTGAAGTGGAGTTTTAGACTATTTTTGAATTGACTTAGAGAAGTTGCAAGCGTGATGTTATTTGGGAGAGAGTTCCATATTTTACCAGTGGTGCTGGCAAATAGCGCGTCATCACCTAGGTTGAGAGATTTAGTTGTTTGGACAAGGAGTCTGTTTGCTGAGCGAAGGCAGCTTAGATTGGAGTAGGGAGTCATTAAGTTTTTTAGTGCTGGGGTATTCTCAGGTTGTTTAAGGATTTTGAAGGCCTCTATGAGTTGGGACTGGTGAAGAAGGTGTGGGAATTCTATCCATCCAAGCTTTTTCAGGTTAGTACAGTGGTGTGTTCTGTAGGGTAGGCCTGTAATGAACCTGGCAATGTGATTATAGCAGGATGAGAGCTTGGCCAGATCAGATTTGTTAAGGTGAGTGAGGACAGGAGAGGCATATAGTAGGGTAGAGAGAAGGTGTGAACGGGCTGTGGCTGCCCTGGCATTCAGGGTAAGGAAGGCTTTAATTCTATATAGGGTCCCAAGTTTCTTGTTGACTGACTTAATGGCTTGGTTGATACGTATATCAAATCTGAGTTTATTGTCAATGTTTACTCCTAATAGCTTTGTATAGGTGTCTGGGGAGATGATGGTCCCATTATTGGATTTTATAGTGAAGTTTTCAGTCGGAGATCTATTGGTTGGGTAGAAGAGAAGTAACTTGGTTTTGTTTGGATTTAAGATCAGGAGATGGTTGGCAAGCCAGTTTTCGACTTTGGTGAAGTTATGTTGGGTGGTAGTTAGTAGATTTGCAAGAGAGGCATTGGAACATATTATAGTCGAGTCATCTGCATATTGAATGCAGGTGGCTTCAGGGATGACTGTTTGGATGTCGTTTATGAAGACTGAAAAGAGGAGAGGTCCTAATATGGAACCTTGAGGAACTCCTATGGTATTTGGTAGTAGGCAGGAGAGCTTGTTTTGCCACATTACTGCTTGTTGTCTCCCAGTGAGGTAAGCTTGAAACCAGTCAAGGGCTGGAGTATCTAGATACAGGGTTTTTAAAGTATATAGAAGTAGCTGATGGTTTACCATATCGAAGACTTTCGATAGGTCCAGCAAGAGAGCGGAGGATTTTTTTTATTATTCCGGTTAAGATTAATGTTTTCAGTAAAAGAGAGGAGGGCAGTGGTTGTACTATTATGGGGTCTGAATCCATATTGAGAGTCTGTGAGTAGTTTATTTTGGGTTAGCTAGAGCATTAGTTGGTTGTGCGTGCACTTTTCCATAATTTTGGCAAGTGGTGATAGTATGGCTATAGGTCTATAGTTGGATAGTTCTGTGGATGAACCTCCTTTGTGGAGTGGAATAACATAGGATATTTTCCAAACTGAGTGGATTGAGGCCTCGGTTATGGTTCTGTTAATTAGGATTGAGATAGGGTAGGCTACGACATCTGCAGCAATTTGCAGGTATTCAGCCGGCAGAAGATCGGCTGAAAGGGTGGTTGGCTTCAGTTTTTTCAAAAGGGATCTGATAAAGGATGTGGACACTGGCTGGAAGTTAAAAGAGAGTGGTGAGTCGGGTATAGTGTTTATAGAAGTGTGGGGAGGAGAAAGTTGGTTAGCTAATGACTGGATGGTTTCTGTGAAGAAAGTATTGAATGAATTGGCTATATCTTATTGGCTCTTGTCAGATAATGTTCCTGGGGTTGGAGTAGTGGATTTGCCTGGTTGGAGAAGTTTATTTATGCCTGCCCAGTACTTTTGAGGGTTATTCTGATGTTTATGTTGCAGATTGTAGAAGTAATTTTTCTTATCTAGTATGATGGCTTTTTTAGTCTCATTTCTAAGTTGTTGGAATTTGATACGATCTAGGGGTAGTTTGGTAGTAGTGCGCCATTTATCCCACGCTTTGTCTCTAGTTGTTATTTTGGTTTTGGTGTCTGTTGTTAGCCAGGGTGCTAGTTGAGTTTTAATTCTTATTGAGCGTTTAGGGGCATGCGAGTCAAGTATAGTAAGGAATGAATTGTTAAATGATGACACTGCCTCTTCAAAGGGAAGGAACTTTAGTTTTGTCCAGTTACATGATTTGAGTTCAAGTTGAAATTTAGTTGGGTCAAAGTTTTTCTTGGATCTGATAGACCTATAAATAGGTAAGCTTGTACAATTAATTTTGTCTTTCATGATGTATGTGAGCAGGTGATCACTAAGATCATTAGGGAGAGAATCAGACATATAGTTCTGGGGATGACTGTTGGTGAGTATCCAGTCTAGTATACTCTCTTTTTGGTTATTGTTACCTGTACGTGTGGTAGATGATATTATCTGAGAGAATCCATGTAGGTTAACAGGGATGGGGTTGGACTGTGCTGTGCATTGGTTCCAGTCAATATTAACATCACCTAGGACAATGGTTTCTTGAGGGTAGTTGTTGGCTATCCAATGTAGAATGACCTCTAGTGTTTCTACATTGTTCCCAGGGGGAATATAGGTGACAATTAGGTTAATGCCCTTATGATTATTTAGTAGAATTTTTAGAGCTAGTATTTCAGCGTTAGAGACCTGGGGTGGTTGTATAGGGTTAGTTATGATGTTAAGTGTGCTATTATATAAGACGGCTATTCCACCTCCTCTTTTCTTTACTCTATCTGCCCTAAGTATATTGTAACCAGGAGGCAGGATCTCATTGTCTTTGGCTGATGGCGGAGCCATGTTTCAGATAGACACATTATGTTGGGGAGGTATGTGGCTAGTACAGCATGCAGGCTATGTATCTTATTGTTTAGGCTTCTAATGTTTAAGTGGCATATTAGGAGGGAGTTGACCAGTCAGTGGGAGAGTGGTGGGCTGGTAGGATTTTGAGTTAAGGTTGGGCCTGGATTAGGATGGATGTCCCCATCTTTGGTTATGTTTTTTCTTAGATACGCTAGTAGTCTAATAACTTTGAATAGTAGTTTTAGTTCATATTTGGATTTTGGTGTTGATTGGAGTGGTTTTTTTAGAAGCAAGTGTTTGGAATTTATAATTTTTGGGGTAGTGTAGTAGTGGGCAAGTTCCACAGTCAGTGGAGGTAGGGGGGTCTTGGTTTGGCATTTTGGATAAGAGAAACCTACGAATGTGAGATTTTCATAGCTAGTAAGAAAGTATGGCAGAATTAAGAGTGGTAAGATAAGAGGAAGATAAGTAAGATAAGATAAGTGGTAAGATAAGAGGAAGATCATAGGAGCACAGGACTTATTAGTCTAAAGCCCTATGGCCCTTGTCAATTTTGTGAGTAGAGTTTTAAGAAGCATGGTAGGTAGGCAGTTGGTGGGGTAGTTTTAAAGCTGGGTACATTGTTACAGGGGAGTTAGAAGGTTAAAGGAAGCTTGGTTGCAGGATAAGGCTATGGTAGGACAGGTCTTAATTGCTTACTAGTGGTATAGGTAGTATAAGGAAGGAGCTCTCCAGGGGAAAGGCCAGGGCCAAAGAGGGATTAAGAATGGTTTGGTAATGAGTGAATTGGGGGTGTTTATGGTTGGGTATGTAGAGTGTTTTGTGCTGAGCATAGGTGGGTTTTCGGGAACTAGGTCATGTTGGAGTTAGACTGTTTCCTATGGTAATGTAGTTGCTGCACATATAGAACTGGGTAGTGGGTGGGCCTATGGTAATATGCTACAGTTAACAGGGTGTTGGGTGTCAGACATGCTACTAGTTATTTGATGGGTGCCGTCTTGAGTTCAAGGGGTTATAGTTTGTGGTTTTGTTGTGGTTATAGGCTGTCAATACATTCAGATTGAGCCATGATTTCAGCTTTGAAGGCAGTGGGCGAAAAGGGCATGTGTTTTCTTGGTGTGGATGTTCCGGTGTTACATCAGGGTTCTGGTGTTAAAACGTGGTCACTGTAATCCTACTTTATTTAGTTTCATTAGGGTGTGTTTCAGTGATGGCATGGCAAAGGAGTTTATGACGGGATTTTAAGGTGCTGTACAGATGATGGGTACACCAAATGATGTTTGGCTTGATGCTTCCCTTTATGGGAATTGGATTGAACAATTTTGGGTAGAAGGGAGGGGGAACAGCCTGGTCAGGCTGGTTGGTGGAGAAGAGGGATAGGCTTGTCCTCTTCTGTTCCCCCTCTGTTTGGATGTTCATTTCAAGGATCTGGGGAAAGGAAATAAGTAGTTGGAGGAAGCTTGCTGAATAGGTAAGCAAGCTGAGGTAAGTATGGTGCTTATTTGGTGGAAGGTAATTCAATGGATGGTGTATGAAGTGAGTTGGGACGCTGCTTCATAAGTAAAGTAAGCGAGCAGAGGTATGGACCCTGCTTGTTGGGCAGGGTGAGAAGGTACGCTGCTCTGATTAACATTGACGTGAGATGGGATGCTGCTTCATAAGTAAAGTAAGTGAGTAGAGGTATGGACGCTGCTTACTGGGGCAGAGTGAGTAGGTATGCTGCCCTGATTAACATTACAGAATGTTATGCTGTATTTAGAATCAATTATATCATGAATAGTTGTAATTGATAAAGTTGGTGATCAAAGCTATGTTATGGAAATTTAATAAAGGTCGTCAAATGTCATTTGGTGTGATGTGTGTTTTATTTATTTTATTTATTTATTTAAATTTGTTGACCGGGAGTGTCCGACTGGACGTGGGTCCATTTTCAGCGGAGGCCCGGGGAGAAAAGCTCCACAGTAAAATAAACAGACAGTAGTTACATTGGATTACATAGCGATTAACAATTTAACATAGAAATTACTTACTGAAGGGGACCTGGACAACAATAAATTACCAACATGACCTAAATTTGGTTATAAACGCAGTACATCTCTTAAGCAATTGTTATGTTATAGGAACAACCAAAAGGTTATTTTAGGTGTTTGAGTGTAAAGTCAGGTACTTTTAAATATAATGATTGTATTTAATGTGACTATATTTATTCTCAAAAAGTTTTTAAGCATCCTGTATTAGATTGTAATTTTATTTTAAAAGCTTATGGAAATTGTGATACATGTAATTAAGTGTATATTGCATTATGTGTGGCATGTGACAGTTATTACATAGGTATGACTAACAGGAGATTAAAAGAACGTATAGGTGACCACCTTTCAGAAATAAGATGGAAAGTAAACACTAATGCATTATATAAACATTTCCTAGAAAAGGGTGATATGCCCGGTTTTAAATTTGCTATTTTTAAAGGTTATATATTTACCACTGTGTGGTGGTGACATTAAACTATTTACAGATAATGAAAAGATGCAGTGGATATTTCGGTCTAGAGCACCTACCACCTGGATTGAATGGTACTTTCACCTTAAAACCTTTGCTTAAGTATTTACATGAAAAAGTTTCATTTTTTTATTTATTAATTAATTAACTTCCTGTCATATGACTTTTGGATTACATAAATACAACTATGTGTCTCATTGTTTTATCTGTTGCTTGAAGAAGCCGGTTGGCGAAAGCTAGACTTGCATATTAAAGGAAACGTGTTTACTATGGATTTCTTTCATATATTTTTGTTAATAGCTTGTGATATGTATGGGCTGACAGCTATAATGAAATCAACAAGTTGGCAGGATTTTGTCTTTTTAAAATGACTAGATATAACTGATAAACAGAAGCAGTTGTTTTCCACTTTGCTTAGAATAGAATAAAACTTTATTACACTACAATGGTAGAATACAGAATTAAAAGATGTCAGTTCTAATCTTCAACAAACTTTAAGGAATTCAATATATTTTGCAGACATAGTAGATCTTTGCCAGATGCCAGAACACCACACTAAGCCAAGAAGTTCAGATATGAATGACAGGTAGGTAGCACCTGCTTATTACGTTGTGCACTCACAGTGGAAAGAAAAGGCATCACAGTCCAAAGAAATTCAAGCAATGGCAGCTTGATTTACACACAAAACGAAGTGACACAACCGTCTTTTATTCCACTACTTTCTTTCTTAACCTTTTACCAGCTTTGTTTCAGAAGTATTAGTTGGAGAAGTCTAACAATAGAAAACTGGAAAAAGGGATAAAACTCAAAAGAAGTGCTAATGTAATAGAAAAGTAATTGGTCTTGGCATTAATATTTCAATGGCCAAATGTAACACTCATTAATTTTTCTGATACAAGCTTCATCATTTTCAGGCCTGCAGGGGAGTTAGAGCACTTCTCAGCAGGTATTATGCAGAAAATAATTAATGGATCAGATATCTGTCCATCAGAGGATGCACTGCCACAAGGACACACATACATACACACACATGCACTCTGCATGTACATCTATGCGAAACAGAGAGGATCACAATACCCCTCTCAGGATTTGTTTGAGATGAGAGAGGATACCAGAGACCCTAATGAAAACTTATGCAGACAAAGTGACGACATACAAACTCTGCAGAGAAAATATTCCAACCAGAAACTGAACCAGAGAACCAAGCACAAAGTGTTTGGCTGTTTTTAAAGTATAAAGATGATAGTCAATCTGTTGTGGTATTAAAGGACTTGCAGTACTCCAGAGTTCGGGACTTAATGACGTCAAGGAAGTATTTTTAAAGGTGTGTGTAGAACTATGGATGACTGCCTGCAGTGGTTTGAAAACATGAAGTGCTACAGAATTGTCTGTTACTATTTTATTTTACATGCTCTCTGTTTTGCACTTATTGCCACTGTTACAGTCGCACATACACCACTGCTGAAAAGAGGTAAACCTGCAACCAAACAAGTAAGGATATGGCCTGAGGGAGCAGTCTTAGCACTACATGACTGCTTCAAATGTGCAAACTGGTCAGTGTTTAGAGATGCAGCTGTAAAGAATCACCATATTGACCTGGAGGAGTATACAGAATCTGTAATGGCCTATATTTCAAAATGTGTTGATGATTTAACAGTCATCAAATGTATCACCATGCATGCTAATCAGAAACCTTGTCTATATGGTGAAGTATATGTGCTCCTAAAGGGACAAAATGCTGCATTTAAATCAAAAGACAAGGATGTCCTAAGAGTTGCCAGAGCAAATCTAAGTAGAGGTATAAAGGAAGCTAAGAACCTACGGAGGTAAAATTCAAGGACCCTTCTCTGACCAAAGGGACTCCAGATGTCTCCGGCAAGGCATTTAAGCCATAATCAACTACAGGCCTGCATCCTCCCCATGTGATGACAACACAGAATTTCTGAACAAACTAAACCCCTACTTCAGCAGATTTGATATAGACTACAACACTGTGCCAAATAAGCTCCCTGTTGAACAGGGTGAGGAGGTGCTATGTCTAAGAACATCTGATGTTCTGAAGACCCTGAGGTGAGTAAATCCAAGAAAAGCAACTGGTCCTGATAATATTATGGGAAGGGTTCTAAGAGACTGTGCTACCTGTCACTCGTCTAGTCAGGATAAAGCAGACGAACATTCGTGGGTTCTGTTCAAACAGCTTTATTACACACAAACACATCAAAATGAGGCTTTGTAACTTAATCTTAAATAAACGTAGACTGACTACTACACTCATAATATGTTAACACGCTGGTTGTTCTCTGAAAATGGCACTGCTGCCTGCACGTGCTCAGTATTTATATGCATGTGCTACATCTGGAAATGCTTCTTAAAGGTACATACACACACTCTGTTACTACATCCTCCCTCTTTGAGAAACAGTCCATATATGAAATGACAGTATTCAATGACATGCAAATTACAGAAATGATCTTTTGACATGCAGCTATACAGAACTTATTGTTTGACATGCAGTCATACAAAGTTAGACACATATAAAGCAGCTATGTCCAAGTTTACTGTGTATTTTACACTAGGACTTGAAATACGACCTTACCATGTAACAAAAAAGTCAGAATTGGGTCTAGTAACAGGGACTATCTTCAAGGAATGTTCAACTTTGGGGACATCTGGGACATCATTAGGAAAGGGAATGGATACTGAGACATGTTCCTCGATGCAAACATTGTCAGAGTTGCTTTGAGATCTAGAGTCTGTATCTGGTACTATGCTGTGATATCATTTCTGATACAGGAAGAAGATGTCTGCAGTTTCTCCTGTACTCTATACCCTCAGATTCCACTAAGTTGGATCTCGGCTCGCTACATATACCTCTCACTTGACCAATTCAATCAAAGCCTTTCATCGTTTGCATCCCTACTGTCTCTCCTTCTTTTAACAGACAAAGAAATCTGCTTGTTTTGTCATAGTTGGACTTCTGGAAGAATGCGTTTTAAAAAGTTGGGCTTTGATTGCTCTATTGTTTTTAGCATTAGGCATCAACAAATTAGAAGTAATAGGCAAGGTTGTCTGGTTTGTCTAGATAGCAGGCTCTGAGCAGGCAAGCCTAATAGATTGTCATGGGGTATATTTCTGACACTGAGTAAATTCAGGAAGATATTGGTATTATCACGCCTTGACCTCACCAGTAATTGCTTTGCACTCTGTACAAGGCCATGTGACTGAGGATATTCAGGACTGCTAGTAACATGGATAAAGTCCCACTCTTTAGCAAATCTCTGAAACATCTGACCAGTAAACTGAGAACCGTTGTCAAAAATAACTTTGTGTAGACTACCATGGACTGAGAAATGACATTTCATCTTAGTAATAACAGCACTGGATGTTACATTAGGTACCAAATCGAACTCAAACCAGTTTGAATAAGAGTCTACCAACACTAAGTAATGTTGACTGTTCCACTCAAATATATCAGTTGCTACTGTTAACCAAAGTAGTTCAGGAATATGGCTTAGTTGAAGTGGGTCTTTTTGTAAATGTGGCTTAGTACTGTTGCACACTGAACAACAAGAAAGCACTTTATCAATGTTTTTTGCTAGAGAAGGCCAAAATACTAGTCATCTCACCCATTTTTAATAGAATCAGAACCTGGGTGGCCACGATGTAAAATCTGAATGTATTCATGTTGTAAAGAAGTAGGAACAACAACTTTTGGACCTTTGAAAATGATACCATCTTCCATCACCATCTCATCTCTGTATGGAAAGTAAGGTTGTACTTCTGGTGGTACACAGGATTGCTTTGACGGCCATCCTACATTGATGAAGTGGTTGAGCTTTTGCAAAATTGGATCAGTCCTTGTATGATCTCTCAGCTCTTCAAGTTTCATGGTAGAAAACTTATACACTTCCATGACATCAAAGTCAAAAATCTCTGCATCAAACTGTTTAGTGGTATTTCTGGGCAATCTGGAAAAAGTATCAGCCAGATAAAGAAGTTTACCATTTGTATATAAGAACAGAAAAGAACCATGTCCAAAGCACTAGGCAGAGAATTTATTCCAAAACGACTTCACTTACTAAGCGCTTTCATCATTACACATGGCATCATCAAAGTAAGTAAAAATCAGCCACATCAAACATTAAACACACAGCCAATCACATCAACATCCAATATGAAGCAATGAAAATAGACATTCATTTGAATAAATAAATATTAAACATTAAACATGTCCATGCACAGTAACATTTAAAACCATGTTGCCAAAACTTGTATTGTGAGGGATACCCTGTCTCAAAAATAAATATACTTATAAAATGTGCATATATATAACATCCACATAAACAGGCACGTAGAAAAATAAAAATAAAAAATAAAAAATAAAATACAATATACGCCACTGTTTACATTATATTCTATTAGCCTTGTCTTTTAAAACCGGATTTTAAAGAAATATATTCATTCAAACCCAATGGGGTTGTAGCATCCAAAATTATTTGCCATTTGTATTCTAATAGTTCTACCTTCAACCTTTCATCTCCACCCCTCTCACAGTATATCACCCTGTCAATAACAAAGAAAATATATTTTTTTAAATCAACACAGTGTGTGCTATGCAAATATAATGCATTGTGTGTGTCCTTGTTTTTTATGGCCCTCAGGTGTTCTGCAATCCTGTCTTTTAACCTACGAACGGTTTTGCCCACGTAGAATGCATTGCAACTAACACAAGTGGCAATATATACCAACTGTTGTGTATTGCAACTGCACCTAACTGGGCACCTCAAAGTCTTCATATAACTGGACACCAACACATAAAGTCCATCACTGATGAACCTACAAAATTTACAGGTTCCACATTTATACATCCTGAAGCACTTATAAGTAGTTCTGTGTCCCTCCAAAATTTCTTTAATGTTTCTTCCCCAAAAATATACTGTTTTGGGAACATTCCCCAAATCATGTTTCATAGTTTCGTTAAATACTGTATCCCATACTTTTTTCACTACATCAACAACACCAATAGTTTGACTATTGCATTTCAATACTAGTACCTTTCCATCCAAGGTGTTGGTATTTTGAGGTATATCAGTGTCATTGCCTCTTAAAATAGGTTTATATATACTCCATTATTTCTCCAAGACTTCATTCCTGATTTTTAACAGCATCTTTAGGGGATTACCCCTGTCTAAAAAGAAACCAATAAGGGTATAAACTTCTTTAATACAAGTGTCATCATTGCTTACAAGTCTTGAGAGTCTTACCATCTGACCCTTCACTATTCCTCTTTTTTGATGTGGGAGGTGGCAACTATTATAATATAACAAAGATTGAATGTTATAATATTGAACCCTAAACACCGAAATCTGCAAACATCAAACAGTCAGAATAGCGATTTTTTTCCCCAGGGAAAAAATCATTATTCTAAGAAACATACACACAACACAAACACACACAAAAAACAACAATCCACACAAATACACTTAAAATCCTACACCTAAACCTAAACTAAACTTTACATACACTACTAGCTATCCACTTACCTTAACCCGACCCTAACCCTAAGGTCCGTCACTATCGCTCACTCACCTGACCCGCGCCCTAACCCTAACTCACCTAACCCACCCCCTAAACATAACCTACACACAACCGCACACTTATCTGACCCGCTCCCTAACCCTAACTCACCTAACCCGCCCCTAACCCTAACCTACACACAATCGCACACTTACCTGAACCCGACCCGTAATGCTCCAACATATCGAATGCTGAAAACAGCGAAGCCACAGCAACAGCCCACCGAATTCTTTCCCTGGGAAAGAATTTGATGTCCTGCACCTTCGCTGTTTTCAGCGTTCGACAAAACTGGTTCGATATTATAACATTCGAACTTTATAAAATTCGATTTTATAATATAGACCCAATAGAATATAATGTAAACAGTGGCGTATGTTGTATTTTATTTTTTATTTTTTATTTTTATTTTTCTATGTGCCTGTTTATGTGGATGTTTTATATACATATATATATATATATATATATATATATATATATATAAATATATATATATATATATATATATATATATACACATTTTATAATTATATTTATTTTTGAGACAAGGTATCCTTCACAATACAAGTTTTGGCAACATGGTTTTAAATGTTACTGTGCATTGACACATTTAATGTTTAATATTTATTTATTCAAATTGATGTATATTTTCATTGTTTCTTATTGGATGTTGATGTGATTGGCTGTGTATTTAATGTTTGATGTGGTTGATTTTTACTTACTCTGATGATGCCATGTGTAATGGTGAAAGCGCTTAGTAAGTGAAGTTGTTTTGGAATAAATTCTCTGCCTAGTGCTTTGGACGTGGTTCTTTTTTGTTTTTATCAGTTTTGTACCCTGTGGGTATTTCTATTTGTGTTTTACCCTTTGTATATACCATTTTGAAATTGTACTTTTGCAATTTGAGTATCATTCTTTATAGTCTTGAAGGAGCGGAATGCATAGGCTTCTTTAAAATAGTGACTAGAGGTTGATGGTCAGTTTCTCTCTGGATTGTTCGGTCATAAATATGAACATGTGAACACAATTGCCAAAAGTTTCTTCTCAATTTGAGCATACTACATCTCAGTTTGGGTAAGAGTTCTAGATGCATAGGCAACAGGTCTGCCCTCTTGAAGAATAACTGCCACCAAGATTAAACTTTGAAGCATCACAAGAAAGATCTACTGTTTTGTGGGCATCATAGTATCTTAATGTAGGCTGGTTAGCAATTTGCTGTTTGAGGTTATCAAATGCTTTCTGCTGTTGCTCTAACCATGACCCTGCAACATTTTTACATGTTATATCTCTTAAAAGTGCTGATAACTCACTAAAATCAGGGATAAACTTGCCCAAATACTTAACCATACCCAGACCATCCTGTAAGACTTAGATATTGTCTGGAGCTGGCATCTCAAGAATGGCTGCTTGTTTAGAAGAATCTGGTCATAAGCCTGTACTGGTAAATAAATAACCTACATAAGTAACTTCTGGTAGTCTGAATTTTCACTTCAGAGGATTGAGCTTTAAGTTCACTTCACGCACTCTGTCCAGAACTTTCCTGAGGTTTCTGTCGTGCTCTACTTATCCATTACCTCCAACTAGTAAATCATCAGCTGTTATTGCACACAAGTATCCTGAAAAAAAATTTGCTCCATTGCACGCTGAAAGATTTCACTGTCAGAATTTATTCCAAAAGGCATCCTTAGGCATCTGTATCTACCAAATGGGGTACTGAATGTAGTCAGCAGTGAAGATCTGCGATCAACCATTACTTGCCAAAATGAGCTCTTTGCATCTAAGACAGAAAAAAGAGTGGGATTTGGCATGAGGGCAGCAATTTCCTTGACTGTACACATAGGATGATGAGGTCTCTTTAATGCCTTGGTCAAGTCTCTTGGGTCAATGCATATTCTGATTTCATCAGAAATTTTCTTATGAGCAGCTACCATGGATGACACCCACTCTGTTGGTTCTGTGACTGGACAAATCACACCTTGCTGCACCATTTTTTAACTGGACATTGACTTTGTCCTGCATAGCTATTGGAACTTTTCTTGCTGGTCTGGCCACTGGACTGACCTCAGTGTCATGTTAAAATCAGGAAGTCGTGAAAAGGCGGAGCAAACCTATTTTGAATGTTTATACCTCACCCTGTATTAATACAGAAGTCAAATTGTTTTTGATAAATCTGATATTTAACAAAACATGAATATGATTTGAGGAATGTTCCCAAAATAGTATATTCTAGGGGAAGAAACATTGAAGAAATTTTGGAGGGACACAGAACTACTTATAAGTGTTCCAGGATTTACAAATGTGGAACCTGTAAATTTTGTAGGTTCATCAATGATGGACCTTAGGTGTTGGTGTCCAATTATATGAAGACTTTGAGGTGCCCAGGTAGGTGCAGTTGCAATACATTCTACGTGGGCAAAACTGTTCGTAAGTTAAAAGACAGGATTGCAGAACACCTGAGGGCCATAAAAAACAAGGACACACACAATGCATTATATATGCATAGCACACACTGTGTTGATTTAAAAAAATATATTTTCTTTGTTATTGACAGGGTGATATACTGTGAGAGGGGTGGAGATGAAAGGTTGAAGGTAGAACTATTAGAATACAAATGGCAAATAATTTTGGATGCTACAATCCCATTGGGTTTGAATGAATATATTTCTTTAAAATCCGTTTTAAAAGAGAGGGCTAATAGAATGGGCCTATATTATAACACTGAAATCTACAAAGCTTGAATGTTATAATATTGAACCCTAAACACCGAAATCCGCAAACATCAAACAGTCAGAATAGCGAACAACACAAACACACACAAAAAACAACAATCCACACAAATACACTTAAAATCCTACACCTAAACCTAAACTAAACTTTACATACACTACTAGCTATCCACTTACCTTAACCCGAATAACCTAAGGTCCGTCACTATCTCACTCACCTGAAGTAACCTAACTCACCTAACACCCCTAAACATAACCTACACACAGAACTTATCTGACCGGTCCCTAACTAACTCACCTAACCGTAACCTAACCTACACTGTGCACACTGAACCCGAGTAATGCTCAACATATGAATGCTGAAAACAGCAAAGCCACAGCAACAGAATTCTTTCCTGGAAAGATTTGATACTATTCGCTGTTTTCCGTTCTGACAAAACTGTTGATTCAACATTGAACTTTATAAATGATTTTATAATATAGACAATAGAATATAATGTAAACAGTCATATTGTATTTTATTTTTTATTTTTATTTTTCTATGTGCCTGTTTATGTGGATGTTATATATATATATATATATATATATATATATATATATATATATACACTCACATTTTATAATTATATTTATTTTTGAGACAAGGTATCCTTCACAATACAAGTTTTGGCAACATGGTTTTAAATGTTACTGTGCATTGACACATTTAATGTTTAATATTTATTTATTCAAATTGATGTATATTTTCATTGTTTCTTATTGGATGTTGATGTGATTGGCTGTGTATTTAATGTTTGATGTGGTTGATTTTACTTACTCTGATGATGCATGTGTAATGGTGAAAGCCATAAGTGAAGTCTTTTGGAATAAATTCTCTACCTAGTGCTTTGGGGCTGGTTCTTTTGTTTTATCAGTTTTGTACTGTGGGTATTTCTATTTGTGTTTTACCCTTTATTACCATTTGAAATTGTACTTTTGCAATTTGAGTATCATTCTTTATAGTCTTGAAGGAGCGGAATGCATAGGCGTCTTTAAAATAGTGACTAGAGGTTGATGGTCATTTTCTCTCTGGATTGTTCAGTCATAAATATGAACATGTGAACACAATTGCCAAAAGTTTCTTCTCAATTTGGGCATACTGCATCTCCGTTTGGGTAAGAGTTCTAGATGCATAGGCAACAGGTCTGCCCTCTTGAAGAATAACTGCCACCAAGATTAAACTTTGAAGCATCACAGGAAAGATCTACTGGTTTGTGGGCATCATAGTATCTTAATGTAGGATGGTTAGCAATTTGCTGTTTGAGGTTATCAAATGCTTTCTGCTGTTGCTCTAACCATGACCCTGCAACAATTTTACATGCCATATCTCTTAAAAGTGCTGATAACTCACTAAAATCAGGGATAAACTTGCCCAAATACTTAACCATACCCAGACCATCCTGTAAGACTTAGATATTGTCTGGAGCTGGCATCTCAAGAATGGCTGCTTGTTTAGAAGAATCTGGTCATAAGCCTGTACTGGTAAATAAATAACCTACATAAGTAACTTCTGGTAGTCTGAATTTTCACTTCAGAGGATTGAGCTTTAAGTTCACTTCACGCACTCTGTCCAGAACTTTCCTGAGGTTTCTGTCATGCTCTACTTATCCATTACCTCCAACTAGTAAATCATCAGCTGTTACTGCACACAGGTATCCTGAAAAAAATTTGCTCCATTACACGCTGAAAGATTTCACTGTCAGAATTTATTCCAAAAGGCATCCTGAGGCATCTGTATCTACCAAATGGGGTACTGAATGTAGTCAGTAGTGAAGATCTGTGATCAACCATTACTTGCCAAAATGAGCTCTTTGCATCTAAGACAGAAAAAAGAGTGGGATTTGGCATGAGGGCAGCAATTTCCTTGACTGTACACATAGGATGATGAGGTCTCTTTAATGCCTTGGTCAAGTCTCTTGGGTCATTGCATATTCTGATTTCATCTGAATTTTTCTTATGAGCAGCTACCATGGATGACACCCACTCTGTTGGTTCTGTGACTGGACAAATCACACCTTGCTGCACCATTTTTTAACTGGACATTGACTTTGTCCTACATAGCTATTGGAACTCTTCTTGCTGGTCTGGCCACTGGACTGACCTCAGTGTCTAACCTCATGGAGTACACAGCTGGAAGGTTACCCAGTTTGTCATTGAAAACATCAGCATACTCTTGAGAAAATAGCATCACTGAAGCTGGAACTGGGACATGTACTTACATGATGTACTTATTTGGTAAAAGAAAGCAGTTTCATTCTCAAACTGTCTCTGAGACCTGATAATGACTGCACGGGTCTTCAGACTTCATAAAATTGCAAGTTGTAACTGTTCCTAGCAGAATAGCATGAACGTACTACTGAGCCTTCAGTTTGAATCTCTTCACCTCCATAAGCAACAAGCTTTGCACAATTGACCAAATTAAGTTGCTCACCAGCCCTCACTTTAGCAAAATTTTTTCTGACATCACATTACACTTTGAACCAATGTCATTAGCAGACATTTATCGACAGCTAGTTTTTTCCTTATACTTAATCAAACGCAATCCCCCCCCCCCCCCCCCCCCCCCCCCCCCCCCCCCCCCCCCCCCCCCCCCGCCCCCCCCCCCCCCCCCCCCCCCCCCCCCCCCCCCCCCCCCCACCCCTCCCCCCCCCCCCCCCCCCCCCCCCCCCCCCCCACCGTCCCCTCCCCCCCCCCCCCCCCCCCCCCCCCCCCCCCCCCACTCCCCCCCCCCCTCCCCCCCCCCCCCCCCCCCCCCCCCCCCCCACACCCTCCCCCCCCCCCCCCCCCCCCCCCCCCCCCCCCCCCCCCAAAAAAAAAAAAAAAAAAAAAAAAAAATTACAAAAAAAAAAAAAAAGGGTAAAACTCAAAAAAAAAAAAAAAAAAAAAAAAAAAAAAAAAAAAAAAAAAAAAAAAAAAAAAAAAAAAAAAAAAAAAAAAAAAAAAAAAAAAAAAAAAAAAAAAAAAAAAAAAAAAAAAAAAAAAAAAAAAAAAAAAAAAAAAAAAAAAAAAAAAAAAAAAAAAAAAAAAAAAAAAAAAAAAAAAAAAAAAAAAAAAAAAAAAAAAAAAAAAAAAAAAAAAAAAAAAAAAAAAAAAAAAAAAAAAAAAAAAAAAAAAAAAAAAAAAAAAAAAAAAAAAAAAAAAAAAAAAAAAAAAAAAAAAAAAAAATTCATGGCTGGATCCACAATTACGGCAGTTAACAATAAGACTGGACTTGGGTTTGCTGACTCACTCTTATACTGTACTCAGCATGCCCTTTTTACTGAGCTAGTCTTGGAACTTACTAGAAAGCTCTGAGGTCTCCCTACCAAACCCACAGGGGTTGCTGCTGCCATGTGCTTAGGCCTGTTTCTGCTTGCCACATGTTGAATGCTGTCTACATTTGCTCTAGAGGCTGCTGAAACTATGGTCCTATCACTTGTAAGCATACTTGTGTGCCTTTCTGTGAGCTCATGGATTTGGCAAATCTCTGTGGCTTTCCTTAGCATTCAATCACTGTCACGAAGCAAAATCTTTCTCACTACAATTATTAACACCACACACAAGCCTGTCCTTTATTAACTCATCTTTTAAGTTACCAAATCTACAAATTTTAGCCTTATTTCTCAGGTCAGTGATATAAGCTGCAAATGTTTCACCTGGCTTTTGGTCTCTTGTGTAAAATAGGTGCCTCTCAAATGTAACATTTGCCTGGGGGGTTGCACATTTCTCTTAATTTACGTTTCAAGCACTCAGAGTCTTCCCTTGATTCAGCCAGTACAACTATATGGTGGTTTGCCCCCCTCCCCTGCATATACTTCTGGTGCATACACAAATGAACACTCTCTTTCAATAGCTTCTAACCCAGCTACGTTAAGCAAAATGAATGCCATTGGATGTGCATCTTTGTCAGAAAAAGCTGCTTGTATGAAAATGTTGTATGCCTACTCGAATACTCTCCAATTCTCTGCCATATTATGATGAAACACAAGTGGACTGCAAAATGCCTCTGCCATATCAACAGATAGCAGTGAAGGTACTTGAAATCATGTACAAACATACAGACAAATATATATGCCAGAACTTTATGCCAGTACTTGTAATTATGCCCAACAGCACAACAAACTCTTTGAAATAACTGCACATTGCCAAATAAGTCTCCCTTACACAAGAACACATTGAAAGCACTGTACTTTGTGAAACCACTCCTTAACAGTGTAAGAAATACTTTGAAATGACTGTACTATGCAAATAAGCACAATGGAAAAAGTTCAAAGTAAGAAAGACTTCGAGATATGCACTTTGCAAATAAACTGTACACAGCACAAGAACCTTTCAAAAAGGCTGTACTTGGCAAAATAACTCTACAGTGTAAGAAATACTTTGAAATGGTGGCACTCTGTGAATAAATACACACAGCACAAGAAACTTTTTTAAAAGGCTGTACTTTGACTGCACTTTGCAATATAACTGTACTTTGCACACAACAAATTCTTTGAAATAATTGCACCGTAATAAAACACACACTCTGCAAACACTTTGCCCACTCTGAGATACCCTAGTTATGCTTTGAATGGCTTTGGTCAATGTGAAATATTAGTCTGTGCCCAAAACACAATCTTTTTCTAAAACACATGCAGTCACCTTGCTCTTTAAGCTTACTTTTGCCCTTTTATTGTACTCATTATGCCCTTTTAATCGCTTGTCATGCTCACTATACTTTTTTGTGCCCATTTTACTTTAAACATGCTCGTTATGCAAACCAAAGATAATTCTGAGCCCCTTATGAAAAGTTTTGCTAGCTTTGTCAAATATCATGGTTTCAAACATTTCCTTTAATTAATAATGCAGTTTGTGCCTTTTGTTTGCTTAATAATACATTTTTGTCCTACTCATTGATAATGCATTTTGTGCCTTATGAATGCCATTTTATTTTCTTTACCAAATAAATCATTTGTGCAGTTTTCTTTACCTTTAGCCTTTTTTTCTGGGCCCTTTTTCATTTGTCTGAACTCCATTTCACTCAACCTGCGTAGTCTGCCTTCACCTTCAACTCTGCACCTCATGACTCATAGAAGTAGCTCTTTTAATCCCGGTTCTGACACCATGTCGCTCTTCTGGTCTGGATAAAACAGACAAACATTCATGGGATATGTTCAATTGGCTTTATTACACACAAAATGAGGCTTTGTAACTTAAACTTAAATAAACCTATAAACAGACTGACTACCACACTCATACATGTTAGCACTCTGGCTGTCCTCTCAAAATTGCACTGCTGCCTTCACTTGCTCAGTAATTCTATGCATGTGCTACATCTGGAAATACTTCTTAAAGATACATACACATGTTCTGATCTACATTACCCAACTGTCCACTGTACTAACAGATATATTCAACACATCCCTGCAACTAGCCATTGTACCCAGTTGCTTCGAAAATACCACAATCATTCCCTTACCCAAAAAATCCCAACCGACAAGCCTAAATGATTACCAGACAGTTGCTTTTACATCATCAGGAATGAAGTGGTTTGAGCGGTTGATCAAGATCCATATCTTATCAAGCCTACCTGCAACACTGGATACATTACAGTTTGCTTATACATCTAACCACTGCACAGGTGATGCAATAGCTATAGCACTTCATGAATCCTTGGCACATCTAAAAAACAAGAATTGCTATGTCAGAATGCTGTTCATCAGTTTTAGTTTCACCTTTAACACTGTCATCCCTCGGAATCTGATATTGTAGCTGATCCAGCTGGGCATCAACACCCCCCCCATGTAACTGGATCATAGACTTTCTCATCAACAGATCCTAAAAAGTATGTATGGGAAATAGTTCAATCAGTATTACATTGAGCATGGGTGTCCCTCAGGGCTGCGTCCTGAGTCTACTGCTGTTCACCTTGTTGATGCATGACTGCATGGTCAAGCATGAATCCAACAAAACCATCAAGTTCATGGATGATCCCACTGTTGTAGGTCTTGTCAGATATGGTAAGGAATGCCTACAGGGATGACCTGGAGCATCTGATAGGCTGGTGTGACAGCAACCATCTGGCCTTAAATGTAAGCAAGACCAAAGAATTAATAGTGGACTTCAGGAGGACTCAGGAGATACATCAGCCTCTGGAGATTAAGGGAGTGGCAGTGGAAAGAGTCAAAAACACTAAGTTCCTGGGGGTGCACATCTCAGATGGCCTATCCTGGTCGACTCATATTAGCCATACAGTAAAGAAGGCACAACAATGTCTGCACTTCTTACAGAAACTGAGGAAGGCAAACCTGTTTCAGTCCATCCTCAAAGCCTTCTACAGGGCGACCATCAAGAGCATCTTCTCAAATAACACCATAGTTTGGTATGACAACTGCAAAGCATCTGACCACAAGGCTCTCCTGAGGGTAGTGATGACAGCAGAAAAAGTCATTGGTTCCTTACTCCCATCCATGGATGGTCTGCATGAAACTAGGTGTGTGATAAGGGCTAGGAAGATAATTAACAATCCCACTCACCCTGCCAATGGCATGTACTTCTGCCTTTCCTCGGGCAGGTGGTATTGCAGCTTACACTGCAAAATATCTAGACTGAACAGGAGCTTCTTCCCTCTATCCATAAGGCTACTGAATGTGAATGCCAGGCATGGCAGTGAATAATTAGATCAATATGCCACTTGCTATGAAGTATCAGCTACAGTAATCATTCTGACAAATTGCTTCAATAACTGATACAGTTTGCCTGATTTCTTATGGTATTACTTCCTGAATGTGCAATAGTCAGAAGTGAGCTACCACTCCATACACGTGTAATATTAACATCAGAACATATCATACTATAACTGATGAAGTCCAATATTCTAAGCAATCACAATGTGAAGTTATAGTCTTGCAATATCTACTAGTATAATACTGTCTAATGTCTTCCTGTCCAATTGTGGCAATTTATTGTGTTGTTAATATTTTAATTATTACTGTATGTGTATTAGTCTTACTGTCATTCAAACTATGTGCTCATTGTTTGTCTTGCACGGGGACCAAAGCAACGTAATTTCATTCAGCTTGCACCGCTGTGTATATCTGATCGACAATAAAGTTTACTTTGACTTTGACATGTATTTTATTAAGACTTGCCAGACCGACTCACAAAGAACAATACTGATCAAATATAAAGGCTTGAAGTGGGTAGTATGGTGAAAAACTGATAAGGAGGTAAACAATGGAAATTGTTAGTATATGCAGCTCATGCAAATTTAGGCATGATGATGAAGTATATTACACATAGTAGGTACAGATATCAGTACTTTTTAACATATTTACAAGTGTAAATGCGTAAATCCCACACTAGTTTCTGCTTCAGTAATAGCAATGCCACCATCTGTAATAGCCAACCAAGTTTATGAGACACTTTTAGCAAATGTTAATACCGGTAAGTAATTTTACTAAAAAATATTTTAAGTGATAATGGAATTTACACTTTCCCCCTTTATTATGTTATTGTAGAGTAGTTTCATAGGTAAGTACTAAGCAAGCTACTCTTGTGGGCCATTTTAAGGCTACTCAGGTTCCCCAAAGGTGAGAATCAAACCCTGTACCTTGTGACTGTGAGGTAAACACTTTAAACATTAAGTTAACTTCCAACACAATTGAAAAGTCCCTTTCCAGGAATTGAATTTCAGCTATGACAGTGAGAGCTACACATCCTAAGCAGTAGACCACCAGGGACTCCCCTGGGAGAATCAAACATTGCACTTTGTGGCTGTGAGGTAAATGGCTTGACCATTATGGGGTGTGAGGATGCCTCCCAGAAATATACTTTGATGGTCACTGAAAGTGGCTTTTAATGATTTAATTTTTGGTGTGTTCACATTTTAAAATTTCCTTCAGACAGCCAGAGAGTCAACACAAATCTATATGTGAAATAGTTGACATATTTCCTTGTGGGGTTTGCAAACTGGAGGAAGATGAACAAAGATTTAATGGAGCAGTGTTATGAAAGCTATACTTCCTTGTGATGAATCACTCAAAACATAAATCCCTTGTGGGCATGTGTGCATCTGTTTGACTGTGTGTGTGTGTGTGTGTGTGTGTGTGTGTGTGTGTGTGTGTGTGTGTGTGTGTGTGTGTGCGGGTGTGTGTGCGTGTGTGTGTGTGCGTGTGTATGTTTACAGACATATATTTAGCTAAATTTGTGTGCTGGGGTGGAAATTAAGTGAAGTGGTAAGCATAATTGCTTGTTGGTCATAGTGCTATCATATAACATAAAATGAACTCTCTTGTATCACAAGGATGGCAAGTGGAATACTCAGATTTATAGGAAAGGGCTCACCATTGTAATGCTTGCCTAGATCACAGGATTGAATGAAGTCATTAAGTGTGACTGCTGTGGCCAGATTTGAAAGTCACTTCACTGAGATAGGATATACCATATGGAAATGATCCTGACTAATACACATTGAACATTATACAGTCTTATGGGGCCTGTATCTTTTTAAGAACAGCCTGATATATTTTACTAGGTTCTGCATGAGGGAAGGGGGAGCTGTGAGAACTATGAGAGATACATTTAAATTCCCCATTATAGTAAAAAAGAAACAGATTTTTTTTTTCTGAAAACAAGGTTGACTAGAGCCAAATAATATGATAAAATGAACGAGAGGAGCAGAAGGATATGAGGAAACATTTTTTTTAGTTCAGAGTGGTGGCTTTACACTTTAAATAGTTCCAGCGGCTTATTTCAATGAGTCTTGTTCTTACTGTAGGAACAATGAAAGCATCATACATAATTAGAACAATGGTGCTGCAATTGGAAGTAATGAAAGCTGTAGCCCAAGTAAAGGCCATGGTGCATACCCCTCAAACTCTTAGTGCAAGAAATCTGGACAAAGCCAAAAAAGTGAGGGGGGCAAAATTAAGGACAAATTTTAAATTCTGCTCTTAGAAACTTAGAAAGCTGCTACAGCAGCAGACTTTGTGTTAACATGTATTTTCTAAATAATATTAAGTCTGAAATTCAAATGTCCAGCATTGTTTATTGACTTAAGTCCTTGGTGATTTGCCAAAAAAAACCTCAGATTTTATGCGGAACAATATGAAACAAAAATATGGACATTTTATGAAATTATGGGTAGTTGAGAGGTACGCAATAGTGTGAGTGCTGGCTTAAGTTCTGGATAAATATTGTAACACCTGCATTCTGACAGTATCTTCAATTATTGACTAATGGTACAGTTGCTACAGTTTTATGAGACTTCACCAGCTAAATCCTACAAAAGAAATTCTTAGTAACCTCCAGAAAGTAGTAATAAATTATTGTTAACAAGAATCATTCTAATTATTTGAATGTCATCTTTAAGTGCTCCTTAAAAAGCATTTTCTCAATACGTTAAACTTTGCAATATGAAACTATTGTTTATTTTGATGAAATTTAGAATTAGACATTTATTAATTCATTGTCATATAGGCTCCGGTGGTGCAGCGGTTAGCGTTGTTGCCTCATAGCAAGAAGTTCTCCCGTTTGATTCTCGGCTGCAGCGCCTTCTGTGTGGAGTCTGTATGTTCTCCCCATGGTTGAGTGATGTTTAAAGATATGCAGGTAAGTGTGTGTGTGAATGGGTGTGCCTTCTTTGAAGGTTGGGTGTTGGGCTGGCAACTTGGCACTGTAAAAATCCACTGCCAATCATTAGCGGACCAGAGTTCCACTGTGGCGACCCCTAACCGGGAAAAGCCGAAAGAATTTGCAATTAATTCATTGTCATGTGAACACTAAAAATATTTTTTTTTTACTTTTTTACAGCCGATCATAACCACTATCCCATGCAAGCATCTCTTTTTTTTCTTGTTCAGATACATTGTATCTGACTTGCTTCATCTGGACTCAAATGCAGTACTGAAAAGCTTAGAAATCCTAAGTTTCAAAGTTCTGTGGCAATACAAAAAAGATACTGTGTTGAAAAGTCAATGCCACAGTGTTCTGGTTACCCAAACAAGTGCAATACACAATAAGTCTGTTAGCTGTGGTTGACACATATACTCTGGACATCACAGATAAGTGTTAAAATGTGCTGATACAATGGGAAATGTCACCTGAAGAAGAGGGAGGGAGACAGGGTCTTCCAGCAGTTTCAGGAGAAATCACTGAAGCCTCATTCATCAGGCCAAATTAATGCCAAGTGTTCTGTAGAGCTATTGTGGTGATTGATGAACGAGCTAGAGAGCAGGCTTATCATGAGTACAGCTTCAAACATGAGATACTGACACTTCGGTACACTGACCTTTAAAGGTTCTTACTTACAAGCTCCTCCACACTGACAGCTTCTGTGTCTGAACTTCTCATTTCAAATCAGCATTACAGAAGGGAGTTTTGACTCCATAACGATCAGAGGCAAAATGCACTTGTCTTTTGAACATGCACCCACCCTCATACCCATATCAGCGCGCATGTGTGTGTGTGTGTGTGTGTGTGTGTGTGTGTGTGTGTGTGTGTGTGTGTGTGTGTGTGTGTGTGTGTGTGTGTGTGTGTGCGTGTGTGTGCGTGTGTGTGTGTGTCTGTGTATGCGTGTGTGTGCTATATGAATCTGCATTTGTTTTCATTTCTAAACAATTCCACTTTTGCAATGCAGACTAAAAACTATTTCTTTGAAAATGCCATGTGTCAGAATGTTGTAAGCAACACTGATTAAAATGAATAATTTTCTGGAAACATGGCTAGAAAGAAAAAAATAATATCGCCTTGAAAATCTGTGGGCTGCTAGTGGGCTACTAGCTAGAATAAATGCACCTTCTAAAGTTTTTACATGCCAATCAATTTTTTTTTATCCCTTCAAAAGCTACTAGGCTGTAATATGCCTGACAATTTTAGTTTCCAAGTACACTACTGAAGGCAGTAGGCATCATAACCAAGTTTGCCACAAATAAATGCATTATCGTAACTATTAAATAATACCATCACTTTCTTGCATTTTCTTACATATGTTCACACATAGTTGCAGATTAAAGGAAGAAGGAAAAGTTTTGGCACACTGTTCATGATAACTTTGCAGTCTCTCTCTAAGATGTACAAATATAGCTAACACAACTTTATTTAGCACTAAGCTATCTAACTTTTTAAATTTTATTAAAGAAATTAAAGAGCTAAGATTGATTAAATATTAACTGTCATGAAATATGGAATAGACATTGATTATAGTGGTGTACTCATAAATAATAATAAACATAAAAAATATTGGGTTCAGCAAAGTATGTGCTCTTTACAACCTGATACCACTATTTCTGCAAACAACAATTTTCATCAAAATGTTAGTTGCTATAACATCATTTTCACTCTTATTATGAGGTTCTGTGACATTTTACTCCCCATTCTACTTGTCAGAAACCTGATTCATTCCTCTAGTAACTACACTACCTTGTGAACTGGTGGTATTAACATTAAGCCATGTTTTGTAAACATTAGCACCTGTGAAGTACACATTTCTATAGCAGGCATTGAGAACTGCTGGTAGGGATCATCTCCTCCACTGTATCTACATCATGGAGTAAGCCTTTTATTAACACGTTGGTTGGTGTCTGCAGAATTCTGGTCATAAGTTGAAATTATTATTTTTTACATTCAATCACAATTGCCTCATATCTTAAGGAATATATAATCTCTGACAATAAACTCATCGGACAGTCTGCCATAGGAAAATATGGAGGCTGCATGCTAGCAACAAAGATTTACCCACTTAGTTTGGTCATATTATAATAGTGAGAATTTTAATCTGGTATGTCAAATACCATACACAAGTCATTCTAAGCCAAGGTCCTCCTTATCCATTGTACAAACTTGCTGTGAAGAGCTGCTATACAGGTTCTTTCCATATCTGATGCTTTAAACCATTTTTACTGAAAACAGTGTCACTCAAAGTTTTTTTTTGCCAACTACCCAAGCTATCTACTACATCAGATCACTTATACCGTACCTATAGCACTTTCGTTCCTTAGCGACCACAAATATACATTTGCCAGGTTAGTTTCATCCCTCTAGTGCTATGATTACCCCTGTGAATAGGGGAGAGGTGCTCAGAAGCTGGAAAGGTTATACTGAGGTCAGCAGGGCTTGTCTCTTAAACCATAACTTTGCTGATGTTCTGGCTGACATCATCTAGGGGAGTATACAAAGACTCAGTGAGGAAAATGCTCCTGTGTACAAAGTGGTAGGTCCATTTTAATCAGCCCACCTCTTGCAGCACTGTTTTTGTTTTCATAACCCCAGGTTCAGTATCCCCTCCTCCTAGAAGAGAGACAAGCAGCAATGACTCATTCTTCCTCTTCTGCCTGCTCCAGCTTCAGCAGGTACCCAAGGTGATAACTGAACTCCCGATGCCTGCATAAAGTCAGGACTTTCTCCATCAATGCCAGTGGAGCTGTTGATCAAATGTAATGCAGCAGACATGTCTTAAAAACCCTAACAATGTGTGGGGGCAAGATCCCCTACACTCCCATGCAGAGGAAATTGCCAACTGCAGCATCTGGTTTAAAACATTCTTCTCTATTGTTGCTAAAACATCAGTCAAGGGTGAGCACTTATACAGTGACCTTATTCAAATAAAGTTTGTTTTAGCTAAATGCAAATGTTCTAACACAATTGGAGCTCAAGTTAATGTCTAGGTAATGATCAGGTTTTATCTTAATGCCTCATATGGTTGCCATGTTTTCTTTTTTTCCATCAAGCCAAAATCAAATTAAAAAAATGAGACATGCACTCTCTCTGGTCATCATGCACACTCTGTAAAATATAAATTCATAGGTTCATAGGTGTTTACCAGACTAACAGCCACAAAGGCCTTTTTAAGCCTAGCTATGCATCCCAAACCTCTGACACATTCTGGTATTCTTGATGTGTATAAGCAGAAATTGGGAGGTGAAACATTTGCAAGCAGGGTCCTGGGAGATGAGCCATTTACAGGGTGCCTGTGACCATTAAAGACGTAGGTGTCAAACCAGGGATGAATTTCCTGTTCACCACCCAATTGTCCAAGTTATACTTGTATGGGGTTAGGGAGGAATTCTGCTTCACATGGATAAGGAGCCTGTTTCAGAGAAGGGATAGTCTCTGGGATAAATACTTGTCTCTCCAGTATGTCCTATTTATATCACAGGCAAGGTTTAAGTCTTTAGAATGGGTAATTCTGCTTCTGTTTGTTTTGCGAATATGCAGGAGTCCATCACAGTGAGGTCTGACAATGCCTTGTATGTCAGGCATAGATCTCCTCTCAACAGTCTATAGAACACAGACTACAGAGATAGGGCCTTGAGGTACCCTGTACACCCTGTATTCTTTTAGTAAGGAACTTCTGCGAACGTTCCAGTTGTTGGCTATGCCTGGTTAGATACATACCAAAGGGAGCATTGTACTCAATGATGGATCTGATGAATGCGAAATATAGTGGAAAATTACTTCCTTGGAAATGGATGCCATAACTTTGCTTATAAGTTGCACAACATAGAATGAATTCCTCACTACCGTAGACATGTGATAGTCAAAGGTTAGATTACTGTCTATGTATGTCCCCAATTCCCTGACTACTGCATCAGCTCTTCAATACTTCCTGAAGGACACTATTATACATTGCTTGGCATTTAGTTTTAGTCCATGGCTCTGACATCAGTTGTTTGAATGTGTTCTCCCTCCATGGAGAACATTTGTGTCGGACCTCATACTTACCTCATAGAGCATTGTAGATAATAGCAAATAGTTTCTGCACCAGTGACAGCAGCCTGAGAGGTTATCACAATGTCATCTTCTCTAAAGCAATGAGGCTCATGACAGCTGCAGTTCTTAGAGCATGTAAATTGGAGGTTTTGAGCATGGCAGTTATGCTAACTGGGTTTCACCTGATGAATGTTATGGAATAGCTGTTTGCATGTCACGCCTGTAAGCTATGTCATGCTAAGAGACTGCCTGTCTTGTGCTCTCATATTAGCACCTGTGAAGTACACTAAGCACAAGTGGGCAGGTCAATGACTCATACAAGGAAGTGCCAAAACATGTCATTTTTGTAGCCAGTGAAGGTGCTAAAGAGCACTTACTACATGTCATCCTTCACACCTTTGCACCATCTTGCCACACCAACATTTTACATACAACATTGTGGTCACACCACGACAGGCCTGAATACTGAAATGTCCTGTGTTGAACATCATATATCACAATATTTAAGAGGCATAACCTCAAGTGGTCTGCTATAGTTCTTTGAAATGCGATCTAGTGAACAGCCATGGCTTCCAACAGCACTCAGTGTGACAGGGTGCCCTAGTGGTGTAGCATGGAAAGTAAGAGTTTCTTTTACCTGACTGGGGACCCATATGTGGGTCCTCAGTGTAAAATGGATGCGTGGTACAGTCTTGCCACAGAAGCATCTAATGCCACTGGCATGCCCCCACTCTGGTAAGCAATACATACACTGCTATAGAGACCAGATGAGGCACCATCCTGGCATTATCAACCAATGGGTAGAAAAGGTCATTGTAAGGGTACCCAAGATGTATTGTAAGTATCTCCCTAGTCTGCACAAAGAACAGTTATGTATTTATTAAATATATGTGTTGCAGGCACATAACATAATGATATTTTTCTTTTTCTAACTTGAGAAGCTATAGATGAGCACAGTCTCCTTAATTGGAGGAGAATGGAGTAACAGTTTAGGGAGAGGGGTGTGTATTATGCATTTATTTATTTTTTGTAATGACTACTGCCTTGAGTATATTACTGCATTTGCTATCCACCAGCAGCATGCATGTGTGTGGCCCTGTACAGACAAGATTGCCAATGTTAATGTACAGGGTACACATATTGCACATTTGGTGATATTCTGAATATGAGCGATAGTTTGTTTGCTGTATACTGCTAGGGACAACAGACTAAGTATACTACTGGAGAGATACACAGGCTTAGTTTGTTATAACTGCAATCTATAGGCACATCAGTAGTCTTTTTCACAAGTTACACAGCCATATCTACACGTAGCAGGACTGCAATTTGTGTCCCTCTTTCTAATTGCATATCCTAGCAGAGAGGCAGATATGTCATACATTCAAGCAGTTAGTGAGATGGCATCAGTATATAGCTGTACTGATGTCATGACGTAGTAATTCAGTACTGTGTTTCACATTTTATGTATGTGTATGTTATGCAATTTTTTTCTCTTCTGTCCCTTTTTTGTTGCTGTCCCTTCTTTATCAATTTTCCATTTTTTTTTCTCTCTATTTATGTTGTTGTTTTGTACAGCAGCTGCCATGCCACAGCAAAGTCAGTGTTGATGCTACAGAATCCACCCTCCCCCACAAGCCAGACGTGCAGCCAAGATTTTCAAATTTGTACTCACAGCTCCCAGACTGCTGACCCCTCAACAAGCCACACCCACATTACCACTGCTGACCAAGCCATGCCCCCTTCATATTGCTGATCTCCGAACAGATCACTTGCATGTATATGCCAGGGTAGTAATTACTTACATGATGCATGAACATGTCATACAAAAGATATATCATCCATAAGTCAAAAAACAAAACACCTTTCCATTTACACTAGGACAGACCAGTTTGCCCTCCCCACAAGATTAATCTTCTTCCTTTTGCAGCTTCTAACTCCTGTAGTGAGCTCCAGTAGTGCTGTCGACTAAAGGAGAGGCAGGATCTAGACAGCACATGCTCCACAGTGTTGTAGTCTGTAGGTACAAAATATAGAGCTCTTCCTAGGTAACACCCAAGCTGTGAGCCACAACTACCTCCCTTCCACCTGCATGGGTGGGAAGGGTGGCATAATGGTTAAGGTGTTTACCTTATAAAGACAAAGTGCAGGGTTTGATTCTCACATGCGGGAAATAGCTAGGTTTCAAATGGCTCACAAGGGCAGTTAGCCTTGTACTAATCTATGAACCTATGAATCTAAGGGTCACCGGGCAATGGCTGTTCACTCCTATGGCCTACACTCACACTAAGCCTATTGGAATAGTAAACTTTCCATTCCCAACAGCAAATACATTTTAGCTGGGCTCAGTCATACTGCCACTGACAATAAACGAAGATGTGTACCCCATGGAAGTCAATCAAACAAAAACTAAAGCAGATGAAATTTACTTCCTTACTCTCCTGCCAACCTTAAGCCTTTGCTGAAAGGAAATTGGTTAAAGCAAGAAAATTACCCTAGGACCCAGAACCAGTGGGACTATTACATGCTCTAATGCACTTGTTTGGAGTTTTTTTTTAGTCTTATGATCCAATGATAGTCTGAAGAAAATAAAGTTTTCCCCAAAGTTTAATGTTCAAAGCTGGCACAATACCACCCAATATGCTGAGAAGACAACAGCTTGAAAAGACAAAAATCATACCTGCAAATGCAAGCTGCCTCCCTACCCTCCCACAAAATGAAAACAGTTACTTTATGTATAGCCCTATGCTGCTACATGCTGAAAGAAGAAATGAAGACATTCAGGTTTGATTGTGGAAAATGTCAATGAAAATTACCACACCGTTCTCACCCCCCTTGTAAGTTAGTGTAAGTGATCTCGTGTGCACATACTGTATCTGAGTAGTGCTGATTTCTGACTATGCTGGGTGCAGGGCATTAGTTGGGGATCGAGTCCCTCTACTAAGTCTGTTTCAAACTTCCACTGTACAGAATAATTCACTGCCAAGCTCTATGCATATTTAAATAGTTCCATAGACACCCCCCCCAGAAATAAATACAACACCAAGTTTAAAAATAAAGTCCTATGGGTAGCATAATAAAATAAATAATGCTCACTGCATGCAAAAATAAATGTAACTCAAAAAGCTAAAAACACTCTCGCTAAACTAAACAAGGAATCCTGGACTGTGATTAAATCAGCCGAAGCCTGATATGAGGTAAAAGTATAAACCCAGGTGAAAGATAACCAAAATATTTTTTTAATTGTGCTAGAAATTTCAAACAATGACTGGCACTACAGTAAGCTAATAACAAATGATATCACATACTTGGATAAGAGGGTATAGCCAATCAACTGGCCAACTAATTCAGATTGAACTTCATCCAACCAGTCTTCCAATATTCTCACATAAAATACTTGCATCTATAACCCACCTCAAATCTCTCAATAATTTCTGAAGTTAGTACCCACGGCCAAGAACATAATGTCTATTGCGACTGTATAACATAGTAGACTGCATACTAGTTAGTTTGAAACTTGATATGTTGACCCCCCTACAAAGGTTATTCAATACTAATCTCAAAACAGGCTCTGTGCTGAATGAATGAAAGACTGCAACAGACATTCCCTTGCATGAAGGTGGGACTTCAATGAGCCCAGCGTATTCACTATTGTAAGGAAATCCTTTTTCATTGGACAGCTTATAGGTACATCATCCAGATCCAGACATATAATTGTGCCCCTCTGCTTGGCATTCATTAGGCCAATCACTGAGTATAATGCTCCATTTGGTATGTACCTGTCCAAACACTTGTCACAAGTGGATGCCATCTAATCCTCAAACATTTAGGAATTATTCCAAAGCAAACCTTGTACTAATGACTTATACCATGCTAAAATTTCCATCCCCCAAAACCATGTGAACTCTGCTACCACTATGCAAATTGTTTACAGAAACCCTATACCATCATGTAAACAACTGCACTGAGGTGGGTCTATATTAGAACATCGAAGTTTCAAAACTTGAAATGTTCTAATATCGACCCCTATTCAGCGAAAGCTAAAAACATTGAAGCAACAGAAAACCAAATTTTTTCCTAGGGAAAGAATTATGTTGTCTGTTTCTGTTGCTTCGGTATTTTCAGCACTGTGGTTGAAAGTTACGGGTCAGGTTCAGGTAAGTGTGCGATTGAGTGCGGGTTAGGTTAGTTATGGTTAGGGTGCAGGTTAGGTATGTGTGCGATTGTGTGGACATGACGGTTAGGGCGGTGTAGGTGAGTTAGGTTTAGGGCGTGGGTGAGGTGAGTGTGCGATAGTGACGGACCTTAGGGTTAGGGTTTGGGTTAAGGTAAGTGGATAGTTAGTGATGTGTGTGTAGTTTAATGTAGGGTTTGGTGTAAGATTTTAGGTGTATGTGTGTGGATTGCTGTTTGTTTGGTGTGCTTGTGTTGTGTGTATGTGTTTTGGAACAGCAATTTTTTTTCCCTGGGAAAAAATTTGCTGTTTTGTATGTTCAATGTTTTCATCTTTTGCTGAATAGGGGTTGATATTAGATCACTCGAAGTTTTGAAACTTCGATGTTCTGATATAAACCCCACTGAGGTAGCTGTATTCAGAAGGAATAAGCAGAGAACCAACTCAAACAACAAGCGATCCTGGTGGAATCTCAATATCAGCAGGTTGTATAACAAAAGGAGGAAAACCATGGCCAAAACTAGGAAGTGCAATACCCAGAAAGGTATGAAACCCCTCAAACTAAATAAGCAGCTCGGAAATCTTATCAAGCCCACCAAAGCCAAATTTGAGGCAGAAATATCCTCAAAGACAAAGGATAACCACAAGGCCTTCATCAGCTTTGTTTGCAACCTCAAAGGTAACACGATAGTGTGCTGAACAAATTCTAAATGGAGCCACCTAAAAGGAATGAGAGGATATAGCAAACCTACTGGCTGATAAACATAATCCTAGTTTCAACCCTTCTTCCCTTCAATACCTCTCAGAAGACACCCTCAACCATAAATCCTCTGGCTATCACTAGTGAACAAGTCTTCAATGCACTCTCCAAGTCAAAGAATACTACCTCAATGGGCTTTGATATTATCCTGGGATACCATGAAACATGAGGTATCAAGCACTCTAAAATCACTGTTCAACATTAGTCTACTAATTGGCTTCATGCTTAGTGAATGGAGGACTGCAGCAGTTAATCCTTAGCGCAAGGTTTGGCCTTCTACTAACCTGGATAACCACCAACCATAAGTCTGACTGGTCTTGTATGTAAAGCCATGGAAAGAATGAGCATATCTATTTTAAATAAAGATGCAGGGAACCAGTTTTCTTATTTACTTCTACAATGATTGCAGATATTGAAATAAAATAGCACAAACACTGAGCCATTTGCTAAACAAGCAATACAGTCTCACAATGAAAACAGACTTAGCATGAGCAGTAAACTTCTCTGCTCTTAAAACTCACATTCATTGAAACGGCATGAAAACCCACATTTAAAGAAATGCATCTGACAGTGGAGGATTAAGTTTACCTTTGAGCTGTTTTCAAACCATAGGCTCCTTGCACACATGTATAGGGCCATGCACACATGTATGTGTTCTTTGATTCACCCTCATGATAAATTATATTCCTTGCATAACACATCACCATTTGTTAGAATGTTTTAAATTTGTAGTTGTAAACATTCTAGAAAGCAATGAAACAATAATGATAAAACTACCCATTTCAGAAAATTTTGACCATAAAATGCCACTCAGACTTCTGCCATTACAATCCACCAATATTATTCAAAAAGTACAATCTCTGCAGAAGTAAAAGTCATCCAGATAATGCTACATTAAAAAGATCTGTAAATAATGAAGAGCAGCTGATGAGAACAACTTTACATTTCAATGTTTCATCTACAAATTCAGTGGCTGCTGCCTTTGAAGAATGAATTGCCTATGTTACATTAAAAAATGGTACGCTGGTACAACTGCAATAGGGAATGACTGACAAACTAACAACAAGTTCATAGTTACTAGGCATCTTTTACAAAGGATTACTCACTCATGAGTGTTGAACCCCTATACCCCCTTAAAATGCACCAAATAATCTGCAATCAAAATCACACTGCAATACCAGCACTTTGTCTACATGGTATGGGAGGGGAATCCACAGCCTTCTGTACCAAAGGCAATTATGCTACTAACACTGCTTTCAAATTCTACAACACAAACAGTGGCTGCCATTTGATAAACTAAACAGTTAGTTGCACACTGAAAACAGATTTAGCATGAGCAACAGTAAATTTATCTTCCTTGAAACTCACAATTCCATGAAAATTAAATGAAACCCAGTCCCTTGAAAATGCACTGAAACTCATAATGCCCTGCAAAATGTACTGAGACTCAAAATCACAATTCTGTTGGTAGTCTGGTAGTCAGACTCTTGTCTCCACTGGAGCTCACAGTTCCTTCAGCAATCTGGTAGTTGGTATGGAGAATTCAGGCTCTGTCTCCAGTAACCAAGTAACAGGGTCAAGCCTGATCAAGTTAATTGACTAACCTGCCCTCCCCATAACTAGAGCATTACACACCATACCTTCATACTTCTCAACCTCTTAGCATAAGAAATCTGGACAAAACCTAAAATAGGGACAGATTTTAAATGTTGCTCTTACAGACTTAGAAAGTTGCTAAATAACATTTGTCTTAGCATGCATTTTCTAAAGAAAATGAAGTCAAACTCAAATGTATGACATTTATTTATTTCAATCCTCAGTGATTTGCCAGAAAACCATAACTATTGAGGAATAGGCCCAAACTATGAGGCAACAATCAGGGCATTCTGCAAAAATCTAGACAATTGAGAGGTATGCATATCTCTCACTCTCTTAGTGCAAGAAATCTGGAGAAAGCCTGAACTAATGGAGATACAATGGACCAAAATATGGATCATGCCTCTCAACCTCTTCAAACAAGAAATCTGGACAAAGCCAGTAGTAATGGGGGGGGGGGCAAAGGCCCTAAAACAGGGAAATCTTTTAAATATTGCCCTTACAGGCTTAGAAAGTTGATATAATTGC